>NC_053025.1:519379815-519679815 GCF_003073215.2 Triticum urartu | reverse complement strand
AAGCATGTTTGAACTTTTGATATGATGAGTGTCTTGGCATGTTTTGCATTTTAGTTAGTCTCATGGCATGTTGAAGAGCATACCGATGAACGTTATTTCCATGCATTGATGAGGTAAGTAAGTTCGATGATCCATACGTGGATGGATGTGAGTATGAATGGCCATGTGTTGGCATGAGGATGGGTAAGATGGCAGTGTTGTAGCATGCCAGTCTTATGCCAGGCCATATGACTACAGTGTCAAACCGTATCGATCCAATTCCTCCTTTTTCCTCCCCTGTACTACCACATGTTTTCCGCAAGGAATATGGCTTAGTAAGTTGCAAACCGCTTTCCTGGTACACACCAAAAGGAGAGGCCGTGATGATGGTTCCATGGCCCTGGATTAAAGCCAGTCATCCGGTCAGGGGGCATGGGTGTTTCCGGTTGGGACCGAGAGGGGGGCACCCCTTAGAGCGCGCGTATATAAATTTGATCCCATGCTATTCGAGATTGTGATCTCCCCGTCTCAAAAGTTTTTCTTGGACGATGTCTAGGGTGATTCCTAGCATCGAGAAGAGGTAGGATGGGTGTGTACTGGTTAGCTGTGTTTTCTTCCGAAATACCGTAAACAGAACTAGTCTTCGTGACTACGGAAATCCGTTGGCTGTGGGAAATTTTTTGTACAACTCTGCAGAGTCATATATTCCTTGAATCATCTATTCTATGTCCAAGTTCATCATATATTATCCTGACAAGTGCCAGTTTTGATGACAGAGACTCCGGTGAATCGTATGAGTGGCTATTCGCGTTAAATGATTATTCCTTGTGGATGGATTAACCCGTTTATTTTTCATGAATTGAATGTTGATTATGAGTAGTTATTTACTTGTGAATAAAAGCCCTTTCTGCGATGTCGCTCAGACGTTCGACTGTGGCATTGTTATATTTACTTTCAATTAAAGCCCTTTCTGTGATGTCGCTCAGACGTCCGACTGTGGCATTTCTTTTAAAGCCCTTTCTGTGATGTCGCTTAGACGTCCGACTGTGGCATTTCTTTTAAAGCCCTTTTTGTGATGTCGCCCAGACGTCCGACTGTGGCATTTCTTTTAAAGCCCTTTCTGCGATGTCGCTCAGACGTCCGACTGTGGCATTTCTTTTAAAGCCCTTTCTGCGTGTCGCTTAAGACGTCCGACTGTGGCATTTCTTTTAAAGCCCTTTCTGTGACGTCGCCCCGATGTCCGACTGTGGCATTTCTTTTAAAGCCCTTTATGTGATGTCGCTCAGACGCGACTGTGGCATTTCTTTTAAAGCCCTCTCTGCGATGTCACTCAGACGTCCGACTGTGGCATATTTCCTTATTTTTATTTGTTCACCTTTCGAGGCGTTGCTTCAGACACCCGATCGGTTTTTTATTTATGTTTTGTTGGGACTTCAGGCGGACTACCGCCGTTTCCCTTTTACTTACTTCGCTATGCTAATTTTTGAATATACATTGGTGAATTAATCGTGACGCATTCATGCCTGCATTTGTTATATCTCATGTCCAAACTGTCTTGCGAGTACTTTCAAAGTACTCACTGGCTTGTTGATTTGGCCAGATGCTGATGAAGGCGATCTCATGGATGAAGAGTTCGATAGCGAGTCCGACGCCTAGAGGAATCCCAGTCAGTCTCGTGCGACCCTGGATTTGGTCACTATATTATATCCGCTTCCGCTACCAAATAAATTCATTGAGCCTCACCTCGACGCTCGATGAGATGCCAGTTTTAGAGTCATGTATCTCACTCCCCGCTGTGTTTTTCCACCACCGCCCTATCCTCGAGTCAGTAGTATGCCTCCACACCACTGTGTCATGTCCGCCATTATGTATAATTATTGGCGTGCTTGTAATAATTTGGTTGAGCAACCGTAGCTCGACCCTGTAATATATTTTATGCTACTGGCTTATTGTATCAAGAAATTGTCCACCGGTAAGGAGAATTTTTCTCATACTGGACACAAAAGATTGGTTTCTCAATAAATATTTTTATTGGAAAACCGGTCATGACAATTTCACTCAATCAATCACACAACAATCAAACAATCAATCAATCTATCTATTTATTATAACATTCCAAAATTTAGAATTTTGGGATGTTACAGCTAAGATCATCTCTCTTAGAAACGATATTATGAATTTTAAGCAACTTGATCATGAGCATGTTGCACAAGCTTGGGAGAGGATGAAATTAATGATACGTAATTTTCCTACACATGGTTTGAATTTGTGGATGATCATACAAATTTTTTATGCTGGATTAAATTTTGCTTCTAGAAATCTTTTAGATTCGGCCGCGGGAGGCACTTTTATGGAAATCAGTTTAGGAGAAGCTAATAAACTCCTAGATAATATCATGGATAATTATTCTCAATGGCACACCGAAAGATCTACTAGTAAAAAGATTCATGCTATAGAAGAAATTAATGTTTTGAGTGGAAATATGGATGAACTTATGAAATTGTTTGCTAATAAGAGTGTTTCTTATGGTCCTAATGATATGCCTTTGTCTACTTTGATTGAGAATAATAATGAATCTATGGATGTGAATTTTGTTGGTAGGAACAATTTTGGTAACAACGCATATAGAGGAAACTTTAATCCTAGGCCGTTTCGTAGTAATTCCTCTAATAATTATGGTAATTCCTACAACAACTCTTATGGAAATTTTAATAAGACGCCCTCTGATTTTGAGACTAGTGTTAAAGAATTTATGATCTCACAAAAGAATTTTAATGCTTTGCTTGAAGAAAAATTGCCTAAGATTGATGAGTTGGCTAGGAACGTGGATAGAATTTCTCTTGATGTTGATTCTTTGAAACTTAGATCTATTCCACCTAAGCATGATATCAATGAGTCTCTCAAAGCCATTAGAATTTCCATTGATGAGTGCAAAGAAAGAATCGCTAGGATGCGTGCTAAAAAGGATTGTTTTATAATAGCGTGTTCTTCTAGTTTCCATGATAGTAAGGATGAAGATCTAAAAGTGATTGATGTGTATCCTATTAAATCTTTGTTTTGCAATATGAATCTTGATAATGATGGGACTGGAGATGAGTCAACTTTAGTTAAAAGGCATCCCAATGATTCAGAGTTTTTAGATCTTGATGCAAAAATTGGTAAAAGTGGGATTGAAGAGGTCAAAACTTTACATATCAATGAACCCACTATTTTGGATTTCAAGGAATTTAATTATGATAATTGCTCTTTGATAGATTGTATTTCCTTGTTGCAATCCGTGTTAAATTCTCCTCATGCTTATAGTCAAAATAAAGCTTTTACCAAACATATCGTTGATGCTTTAATGCAGTCTTATGAAGAAAAGCTTGAATTAGAAGTTTCTATTCCTAGAAAACTCTATGATGAGTGGGAGCCTACTATTAAAATTAAAATTAAAGATCATGAATGCTTTGCTTTGTGTGATTTGGGTGCTAGTGTTTCCACGATTCCAAAAACTTTGTGTGGTGTGTTAGGTTTTCGTGAATTTGATGATTGTTCTTTAAATTTGCATCTTGCGGATTCCACTATTAAGAAACCTATGGGAAGGATTAATAATGTTCTTATTGTTGCAAATATGAATTATGTGCCCGTAGATTTCATTGTTCTTGATATAGATTGCAATCCTACATGTCCTATTATTCTTGGTAGACCCTTCCTTAGAATGATTGGTGCAATTATTGATATGAAAGAAGGAAATATTAGATTCCAATTTCCATTAAGGAAAGGCATGGAACACTTTCCTAGGAAGAAAATTAAATTACCTCATGAATCTATTATTAGAGCCACTTATGGATTGCATACCAAAGATGATAATACCTAGATCTATCCTTGTTTTTATGCCTAGCTAGGGGCGTTAAACGATAGCGCTTGTTGGGAGGCAACCCAATTTTATTTTTATTTCTTGATTTTTGTTCCTATTTAGTAATAAATAATTCATATAGCTTATTTTTAGATGTGTTTTTATGCTTTCAATTAGTGTTGTGCCAAGTAGAACCTTTGGGAAGACTTGGGGGAAGTCTTTGTGATCTTGCTGTAAAAAACAGAAACTTTAGCGGTCACAAGATTTGCTGACATTTTTTACTGGAGAGTGCGATTAGGTTGATTATTTACTGTTCCGTTTTTGATAGATTCTGTTTTTCGTGTGTTGTTTGCTTATTTTGATGAATCTATGGCTAGTATCGGGGGGTATGAACCATAGAGAAGTTGGAATGCAGTATGTTTAACACCAATATAAATAAATAATGAGTTCATTACAGTACCTTGAAGTGGTGGTTTTTTTTCTTATACTAACGGAGCTCATGAGATTTTCTGTTGAGTTTTGTGTTGTGAAGTTTTCAAGTTTTGGGTAAAGATTTGATGGATTTTGGAATAAGGAGTGTCAAGAGCCTAAGCTTGGGGATTCCCAAGGCACCCCAAGGTAAAATTCAAGGACAACTAAAAGCCTAATCTTGGGGATGCCCTGGAAGGCATCCCCTCTTTCGTCTTCGTCTATCGGTAACTTTACTTGAGGCTATATTTTTATTCACCACATGATATGTGTTTTGCTTGGAGCGTCTTGTATGATTTGAGTCTTTGCTTTTTAGTTTACCACAATCATCCTTGCTGTACACACCTTTTGGAGAGACGCACATGAATCGGAATTTATTAGCATACTCTATGTGCTTCACTTATATCTTTTGAGCTAGATAATTTTGCTCTAGTGCTTCACTTATATCTTTTTAGAGCACGGTGGTGGTTTTATTTTATAGAAATTATCGATCTCTCATGCTTCACTTATATTATTTTGAGAGTCTTATAGAACAGCATGGTAATTTGCTTTGGCTATAAAATTAGTCTTAATATGATAGGCATCCAAGATGGGTATAATAAAAACTATCATAAAAAGTGCATTGAATACTATGAGAAGTTTGATACTTGATGATTGTTTTGAGAGATGAAGATGGTGATATTAGAGTCATGATAGTTGAGTAGTTGTGAATTTAAGAAATACTTGTGTTAAAGTTTGTGATTCCCGTAGCATGCACGTATGGTGAACCGTTATGTGATGAAGTCAGAGCATGATTTATTTATTGATTGTCTTTCTTATGAGAGGCGGTCGGGGACGAGCGATGGTCTTTTCGTACCAATCTATCCCCCTAGGAGCATGCACGTAGTACTTTCTTTCGATAACTAATAGATTTTTGCAATAAGTATGTGAGTTCTTATGACTAATGTTGAGTCCATGGATTATACACATTCTCACCCTTCCACCATTGCTAGCCTCTCTAGTACCGCACAACTTTCGCCGGTACCATACACCACCTTACAACTTCCTCACAACAGCAACCATACCTACCTATTATGGCATTTCCATAGCCATTCCGAGATATACTGCCATGCAACTTACCACCGTTCCGTTTATTATGACACGCTTCATCATTGTCATATTGCTTTGCATGATCATGTAGTTGACATCGTATTTGTGGAAAAGCCACCGTTCATAATTCTTCCATACATGTCACTCTTGATTCATTGCACATCCTGGTACACCGTCGGAGGCATTCACATAGAGTCATATTTTGTTCTAGTATCGAGTTGTAATTTTTGAGTTGTATGTAAATAAAAGTGTGATGATGATCATTATTAGAGCATTGTCCCAAGTGTGGAAAGGATGATGAAGACTATGATTCCCCCACAAGTGGGATGAGACTCCGGACTAAAATAAAAAATAAATAAAAAGAAAGGCCATAAAAAAAGAGAATGCCCAAAAAAATGAGAGAAAAAGAGAGAAGGGACAATGCTATTATCCTTTTACCACACTTGTGCTTCAAAGTAGCACCATAATCTTCATGATAGAGAGTCTCCTATGTTGTCACTTTCATATACTAGTGGGTATCTTACATTATAGAACTTGGCTTGTATATTCCAATGATGGGCTTCCTCAAAATGCCCTAGGTCTTCATGAGCAAGCGAGTTGGATGCACACCCACTTAGTTTCTTTTTGAGCTTTCATACACTTATAGCTCTAGTGCATCCGTTGCATGGCAATCCCTACTCACTCACATTGATATCTATTGATGGGCATCTCCATAGCCCGTTGATACACCTAGTTGATGTGAGACTATCTTCTCCTTTTGTCTTCTCCACAACCACCATTCTATTCCACCTATAGTGCTATGTCCATGGCTCACGCTCATATATTGCGTGAAGATTGAAAAAGTTTGAGAACATTAAGAGTATGAAACAATTGCTTGGATTGTGATCGGGGTTGTGCATGATTTAAATACTTTGTGTGGTGAAGATAGAGCATAGCCAGACTATATGATTTTGTAGGGATAACTTTCTTTGGCCATGTTATTTTAAGAAGTCATGATTGCTTTGTTAGTATGCTTGGAGTATTAATATTTTTATGTCAATATTAAACTTTTGTCTTGAATCTTTCGGATATGAACATTCATGCGGCAATAAAGAAAATTACATTAAGAATTATGCTAGGTAGCATTCCACATCAAAAATTCTGTTTTTATCATTTACCTACTCGAGGACGAGTAGGAATTAAGCTTGGGGATGCTTGATACGTCTCCAACGTATCTATAATTTTTGATTGTTCCATGCTATTATATTATCTGTTTTGGATGTTTAATGGGCTTTAATATACCTTTTTATATTATTTTTGGGACTAACCTACTAACCAAAGGCCTAGTGCAAATTGCTGTTTTTTTTGCCAATTTCAGTGTTTCACAGAAAAGGAATATCAAACGGAATGAAACCTTCGGGAGAGTTATTTTTGGAACAAACGTGATCCAGGAGACTTGGAGTGGACGTCAAGAAAGAAGCAAGGAGGCCACGAGACAGGAGGGCACGCCCAGGGGGGGGGGGGGAGGCGCGCCCCCACCCTCATGCGCCCCTCGTAGATCCACTGACGTACTTCTTCCTCCTATATATACACATATACCCTGAAAACATCCAAGAGCATGCTACGTCTTGAGCTTGCGTTGGTTTTCCCCGAAGAGGAAGGGATGATGCAGCAGAGTAGCATAAGTATTTCCCTCAGTTTTTGAGAACCAAGGTATCAATCCAGTAGGAGCCCACGCTCAAGTCCCTCGTACCTGCACAAAGCGATAGCTACTCGCAACCAACGCGATTAGGGGTTGTCAAGCCCTTCACGGTCACTTACGAGGGTGAGATCTGATAGATAGAATATTTTTGGTATTTTTTATATAAAGATGCAAAGTAAAAAGTAAAAGCAAAGTAAATAGCAAAACAATATAAAAGTGATGGAGATTGATATGATGAGAATAGACCCCGGGGACATAGGTTTCACTAGTGGCTTCTCTCAAGAGCATAAGTATTCTACGGTGGGTGAAGAAATTACTGTTGAGCAATTGATAGAATTGAGCATAATTATGAGAATATCTAGGCATGATCATGTATATAGGCATCACGTCCGTGACAAGTAGATCAAAACGATTCGGCATCTACTACTATTACTCCACTCATCGACCGCTATCCAGCATGCATCTAGAGTATTAAGTTAAAAATAGAGTAACGCCTTAAGCAAGATGACATGATGTAGAGAGATAAATTCATGCAATATGAAATAAACCCCATCTTGTTATCCTCGATGGCAACGATACAATACGTGCCTTGCTGCCCCTTCCGTCACTGGGTAAGGACACCGCAAGATCGAACCCAAAGCTAAGCACTTCTCCCATGGCAAGAACTACCAATCTAGTTGGCCAAACCAAACGGATAATTCAAAGAGACTTGCAAAGATAACCAATCATGCATAAAAGAATTCAGAGAAGATTCAAATATTATTCATAGATAGACTTGATCATAAACCCACAATTCATCGGTCTCAACAAACACACCGCAAAAAGAAGATTACATCGAATAGATCTCCACAAGAGAGGGGAAGAACTTTGTATTGAGATTCAAAGAGAGAGAAGAAGCCATCTAGCTACTAACTATGGACCCGAATTTCTGAGGTAAACTACTCACACTTCATCGGAGAGTCTATGATGATGTAGAAGTCCTCCGTGATGACGGCCCTCTTCCGGCGGAGCTCCGGAACAGGTCCCAAGATGGGATCTCGTGGATACAGAAAGTTGCGGCGGTGGAATTAGGGTTTTGGCTCCTGTTCTGATCGTTTGGGGGTACGTGTGTATATATAGGAGGAAGGAGTACGTTGGTGGAGCACCGAGGGGCCCACGAGGTAGGGGGCGCGCCCTAGGGGGGCGCCCCCACCCTCGTGAACACCTCTTTGCTTCCTTGCAGTAGGGTCCATGTCTCTTGGATCACGTTCGGTGAGAAAATCACGTTCCCGAATATTTTATTCCGTTTGGACTCCGTTTGATATTCCGTTTATCTGAAACACTGAAATAGGCAAAAAACAACAATTCTGGGTTGGGCCTCCGGTTAATAGGTTAGTCCCAAAAATAATATAAAAGTGGAAAATAAAGCCCAATATAGTCCAAAACAGTAGATAATATAGCATGGAGCAATCAAAAATTATAGATACGTTGGAGACGTATCAGGCATCCCCAAGCTTAATTCCTGCTCGTCCTCGAGTAGGTAAATGATAAAAACAGAATTGATGCGGAGTGCTACTTGGCATAGTTTCAATGCAAATCTTCTTAATTGTGGTATGAATATTCAGATTAGAAAGATTCAAGATAAAAGTTTATATTTACATAGAAAATAATAATACTTCAAGCATACTAACAAAGCAATTATGTCTTCTCAAAATAACATGGCCAAAGAAAGTTATCCCTACAAAATCATATAGTCTGTCTATGCTCCTTCTTCCCCACACAAAGTATTTAAATCATGCACAACCCCGATGGCAAGCCAAGCAATTGTTTCATACTCTAACTTTTTCAAAACTTTTTCAATCTTCACGCAATACATGAGCGTGAGCCATGGATATAGCACTATAGGTGGAATAGAATGGTGGTTGTGGAGAAGACAAAAAGGAGAAGATAGTCTCGCATTGACTAGGCGTATCAACGGGCTATGGAGATGCCCGTCAATAGATATCAATGTGAGTGAGTAGGGATTGTCATGCAACGGATGCACTAGAGCTATAAGTATATGAAAGCTCAAAAATAAACTAAGTGGGTGTGCATCCAACTTGCTTGCTCATGAAGACCTAGGGCAATTTGAGGAAGCCCATCATTGGAATATACAAGCCATGTTCTATAATGTAAAATTCCCACTAGTATATGAAAGTGATAACATGAGAGACTCTCTACTATGAAGATCATGGTGCTACTTTGAAGCACAAGTGTGGTAAAAGGATAGTAGCATTGTCCCTTCTCTCTTTTTCTCTCATTTTTTATGGCCTCCTTCTTTTTGGGCTTCTTTGGCCTCTTTTTTTATTTTTTTATTTTTCGTCCGGAATCACATCCCGACTTATGGGGGAATCATAGTCTCCATCATTCTTTCCTCACTGGGCAATGCTCTAATAATGATGATCATCACACTTTTATTTTTCTTATAACTCAACAATTACAACTCGATACTTAGAACAAAATATGACTCTATGTGAATACATCCGGCTGTGTACCGGGATATGCAATATGACAATGATGAATGTGTCATGAACGGAACGGTGGAAAGTTGCATGGCAATATATCTCAGAATGACTATGGAAATGCCATAATAGGTAGGTATGGTGGCTGTTTTGAGGAAGGTATATGGTAGGTGTATGATACTGACGAAAGTTGCGCGGTATTAGAGAGGCTAGCAAGGGTGGAAGGGTGAGAGTGCGTATAATCCATGGACTCAACATTAGTCATAAAGAACTCATATACTTATTGCAAAAATTTAGAAGTTATCAAAGCAAATATTACGCGCATTCTCCTAGGGGGATAGATTGGTAGGAAAAGACCATCGCTCGTCCCCGACCGCCACTCATAAGGAAGATAATCAATAAATAAATCATGCTCCGACTTCATCACATAACGGTTCACCATACGTGCATGCTACGGGAATCACAAACTTTAACACAAGTATTCTTTAAATTCACAACTACTCAACTAGCATGACTTTAATATTATCACCTCCATATCTCAAAACAATTATCATGCTTCAATCTTTTCTTAGTATTCAACACACTCAAAAGAAAGTTTCACAAATCTTGAATACCAAGCATATTATTATTAGGCAAATTACCATGCTATTAAGAGACTCTCAAATTAATTTAAGTGAAGCACGAGAGATCAATAGTTTCTTTAAAACATATCCACCACCATGCTCTAAAAGGTCTAAGTGAAGCACATACAGCAAAATTGTAACGCTAAAAAGATATAAGTGAAGCACATAGAGCAAAACTATGACGCTCAAAAGATATAAGTGAAGCACATGGAGAAAAATTATCTAGCTCAAAAGATATAAGTGAAGCACATAGAGCAAAATTATCTAGCTCAAAAGATATAAGTGAAGCACATAGAGCAAAATTATCTAGCTCAAAAGATATAAGTGAAGCACATACATCAAAACTACTTAGCTCAAAAGATATAAGTGAAGCACATAGAGTATTCTATCAAATTTTAATTCATGTATGGCTCTCTCAAAAGGTGTGTTCAGCAAGGATGATTGTGGCATACTAACAAACAAAGACACAAATAATACAAGACGCTCCAAGCAAAACACATATCATGTTGGTGAATAAAAATATAGCTCCAAGTAAATTACCGTTGGAAGTGGACGAAAGAGGGGATGCCTTCCGGGGCATCCCCAAGCTTTGACTTTTTGGTGTCCTTGGATTATCTTGGGGGTGCCATGGGCATCCCCAAGCTTAGGCTCTTTCCACTCCTTGTTCCATGATCCATCAAAAGAGTTCACCCAAAACTTGAAAACTTCACAACACAAAACTCAAAATAGAAAACTCGTGAGCTCCGTTAGCGAAAGAAAACAAAATACCACTTCAAGGTACTGTAATGAACTCATTATTTATTTATATTGGTGTTAAGCCTACTTTATTCCAACTTATCTATGGATTATAAACTATTTTACTAGCCATAGATTCATCAAAATAAGCAAACAACACACGAAAAACAGAATCTGTCAAAAACAGAACAGTCTGTAGTAATCTGTAGCTAGCGCAAGATCTGGAACCCCAACAATTCTAAAATAAATTGCTGGACGTGAGGAATTTATCTATTAATCATCTGGAAAAAGAATTAACTAAATATCACTCTTCAAATAAAAATGACAGCAGTTCTCGTGAGCGCTAAAGTTTCTGTTTTTTACAGCAAGTTCAACAAGACTTTCCCCAAGTCTTCCCAACGGTTCTACTGTAACATCCCAAATTTGCAATTTGGAATGTTATACACTAGATAATCATGCATATCATATTTTCTTGCATTTTGGTTGATCCCAGAAATTTCACGCAACTCAAGGACCTTCGGAGAGAGTTGGAGATTTCGTTATTTTCATATTTGAGAGTTTTCTCAAATTTGAAAAGAGGATCATTTGATTTATTTATTTCATCTTCAATTATTTTTCCGATATCAAAAATATAAGAGAGGGAATAATATGACTTTCCCAAATTTAGGAAAAAAATGAAGATTTAATGAATAAGTCAAATTTTGGTTTTGCCGGAGTTTTGTTTGCTTTTATTTGGATAGGGAAAAATGCGTGCTTTCAAAAAAATTTCATTCTAGGTCCGGAGTAAAGTTCATTTTGTTCGACTCGTTGTCAGGAGTCGGGGAAAATTTACTTTAGGAATTTTGGAGCTCGTTTAGATTTTCTTTCTTTTGTTTTTCTGCGCGCGTAACCGATTTAAAAAAAAAGAGCAGCGCCCCGCCTGGGCCAAGGGCCCAGCTGGCCGGCCCAGCCGCCAGCCGCCCTGCGCGCTAGCGCCAGCCGCCAGCCTCGCCCGAGTCCTGGAAGGACTCCAGGCCGCCGCCGCCCTTGCCCCTTGCCCCTTCCCCAAGTCTCTAGCCCCCCTCCTATATAAATACCCAAGCACCCCCCCTCTCCTCCCCAAGCCGCCGCCGCATAGCCGCGCCACCGCCGCCGTTAGCCCGCCGCCGCCGGAGCCCCTCGCCGGAGGTAGCCGCGCACCCCTCCCCTCGGTTCGGTTTTTCTTAAAAGAACCGTTCCATTTCTTTTCCGTTTTCTTCTGGCTTTGTTTCGGTTTTCTTTTCCGAAAAACCCTAGATCGGTTTTTCGTTCTTCTTTCGGACCGTTCGTCTCAACGAACATGATCACCGATTTTTCCTGGTTAACGACGTTCGTTCGTTTAACCACTCTTCGTCTCTTTCTTTTCGTCGGATTTATTCCGCGATCGTGATCTCAGATCCGATCTTTGTTCTAGTCTTTCTTCCCGCTTGTTTATCGGAATTAGGTGATTCAAGCGCCTGGAGTTTCATTTCGAAACCGTCGTTCCATCTAATCAACTTAAACAAGTTTTTGCGGTAAAATTTGACCTAGTTTCAACTTGCTAGAACTGAGATGTTTTCTTCCGCCGTTTGTTTTTCCGTCGTCTGTTCGGTTTTTTTCTTTCTTTGCAACCGGAGTTCTTAAGTTGAACTTTCTGGTTCGTTCTCTTGTCCGAGTTTTACCTGTGCATTAGATGAGTAGTTATTGTATGCTTGTTGTTTGTCTGTGATAGATCACCTGGATTGCGCCGCCTGTTACTTCGAAACCCTAGGTCTCGCGGATCATCAGCACGGCAAGTAACACTTTGATCATACCTTTTCTACAACCCATGTTTTATTGCATTAGATCAATCCTCTCACATTGCATGATTAGGATCTAATTAAATTGAGGGATGGGAAGTAGATGAGGTAGTACCTATTACCTTTATTATCAAACCTTTGGGAGTTACTTCTACGTTTGCTTATTATGCCATGCTATGCTAGTAGACGTGGATTTGGTGAGTGATATCCATGACAGATGTGAGTTGATAATTTTAATGGTTTATCTAAGGTGGCAACTTAAACACACATCTGGGTGGACTGAGGCACCTGATGTCTATCAGGACTTGCCTGTTTTTATTTCGGACCGCCACCTAGGCTCAAAGGGATCATAAGATCTTTCATGCTAGAAACTTCCGTGTGCAGCCACAAGCCATTATGGGCTCTGGCATAGTTGACTAAGTCGTGCGAACTCTTACGGGTAGACTAGCAGATGTAGGGGAAAGTAGGTGTACCGGTCTACCCACATGTAAGGTGCTAGCGCTTCTAAAAGACTGTGTCTCGGTCATCCGTCTTCTCAAACACCCTGCAGTGCGAGAAACCAAACGGAGGCGATCGAGTCTTGTGGGGAAAAGTGCGCAAACCTCTGCAGAGTGTACAAACTAATCATGATTAGCCGTGTCCCCGGTTATGGACAACTTGAGTATCTAGTATTTGAATATCATGTGAATCTCATCATGTTACCTCTAATTAATGTTGATGGGTTTTAATTACTTAATTGGGATCGGAATGCTATCAACCATTCTCGATGTTTAACAACTACCATGATAGTTAAATAAATTTATTCCTTTGCAGTAGGGAAAAACTAGCTTTACGCAAAACTGTAACCATAGAGCTTTCCACCAGCCATATATGCATATAGTATAGCTGTTTCATTCCATTACTCTCTATGTGTTACATTGCCAGCATATTCCATGTGCTGACCCATTCTCGGGCTGCAACTTCTCATGTTGCAGACTTTTCAGACGACGAGTAAGGAGCTTTTAGGTCGTGGTTCTATACTCAGTGATGCCGTTGGAGTTGATGGACCCAATTATCTTCCGAGTCTTCCGCTGTTATCACTATTATATGGCCTTAAGCCATATTTATTGTAATAAGTTCTCTTTGAGACAACGATGTAATAAGTGTGTGATTGCCACTCTGCTATAAATCCTTCGATGTACTGTGTGGTGTCAGCATTACTGATCCAGGGATGACACCTGAGCACAAAGCGCTTGATCCATTCGGGTCGGGTCGCGACAGAGATGGTATCAGAGCACACGCTGACTGTAGGACACGACCACTAAGTTAAAGCCATAGAACACCATTCTCTTCTCATTTTCTAACTCCTCATCTTTTCTACTCTTTTAGGATGACGAACGCGAAGATTAAGTACGCTCAACCGGATGAAGGCACACCATTTGGATTTCACCTGAAGGAAGTCACCAAGTACCTGAACATTGGACTACCAAGCTTCACGGGAACCGTCAACGCCACTCTGCCTGAAGAGGAGCGCTGGAAGATTCGAGCTCACGTTCCGGGAAGAACATTCGCGCCAATCACGAAGCCTATAGATAGTGTTTTCAATGCACCAACCTGGAGTCTGGGAAGGAGCATGGCAGCTCATATCACCATAGGACGCATTGGAGAAGTTTATCAAGAAGACCTCAAGGACACTATCTACCAGATTTGCGGACGCCGAGATGAACAATGGGAGTTAGTCAGCACCAAGAAGGATAGATCCATTGCATCTTTCATCCAGGAGTTAAACCAGCACATTCGACGCCACGAGAACCAGATGTGCAATGATATGATAGAGTTGAAGAATGCGAAGGCAAGGATCATCGAGCTAGAAGGAGAACTGAAGTCTACACGCAAGGACTACATGGACGAGATCGTAGCTCTAGCAAGGCACAATGGCGATCTTAAGCAGGAGATTGAAGAACTCAAGAGGAAGTTAGCATCCCAAGAGGAAGACGAGTACGTCGCCCGTCCGGACAACTACATCATCATCGACGACACCGATTCGGATCCAAGTGAACCCGACTTTGAAGACGAATCTGGAGCAGATATCATGGAGTCTTCCACCGGTTCAAATTTCTAGATGACCACCAGATAGTAGTAGCATTCCCCCCCTGTAAACATTATAGTCGAGCACTTTTGCGATAGTTTTAGACCGATTGTAAGCCCTTGTTTGATTGAATGAAGTGATTTTGTGTGCATTTGCTCATGTGCATAAGGGTAGTGTTTTCCCTTTAGACCTCACTCTATTCTTAATTCTCGTCTTTTCTAAACCCTCAGATGCCTCTGAGACGTGACAATGGATTTCCACCGGAGCTTACTCAGTTGATCCAGCAACAGAATCAATTGATGCAGATGTTAGTCCAGAACCAGCAGAACAACAACAACAACCCACCACCACCACCTGTTGACCACTTAGCCCGTTTTCTTAGGCTGAATCCGCCGGTATTTTCCAGTAGCACCGAGCCAATAGTAGCAGACGATTGGCTCCACAAGATGGGAAGGGAGTTGACCACCGCAGGATGCACATATGGTGAGAAAGTGAAGTTTGCCGCTCACCAGCTTGACGGATCCGCGGCAGCATGGTGGGAGAATTTCACAGCCACTTACCCAGTTGACACCGTCACATGGGATCAGTTTCAGCAAGCTTTCCGCACTGCCCATGTTTCAGCAGGAGCTATGGCCATGAAGAAGCGTGAGTTCCGCAACTTACGCCAAGGAGGAAGGACAGTTGGCCAGTACATTGACGATTTTAGCAAGTTAGCACGTTATGCCCCAGATGACGTTGCTACGGATGCAGCTAAGCAGGAGAAGTTTCTGGAAGGACTGAATGATGAACTAAGCATGAAATTGATGGTAGCAAGTTTCAACAACTACCAGGAGTTGGTAGATCGTGCCATCATGATTGAAGGAAAGCAACAGCAGATTGAGAACCGTAAGAGGAAGTATGGACAGGGGAAGTATAACTCTGGAGCCCAGCATAAGCCCCGTTTTACCCCTAAACCGGGATTTCAGTTTCAGCACACCGATGGAGGAGGTAGCTCGCACAACCATAATGGCCACAAGAATGGTAATGGGAATGGAGGAAGCAATGGCCAGAACCGGACCACCCCATCAACCCCAACCAAGAGAGATCTGAGTCAAGTCACCTATTTCAAGTGTTCCAAGACCGGACATTATGCCAATGAATGTCCCGAAGGCCAGAACGGAAATGGCAATGGAAGCTCTGGGAAGAAGCCGAACCCTTTCAATGGAGGACAGGTGAACCACGTTAATGTGGAGGAGGTTGAAGATCAGCTTGATGCAGTAATCGGTAAGTTTTTGGTTAAGTCATTTACCGCACTCGTTCTTTTCGATACTGGTGCATCGCATTCATACATATCAAGGGGATTTGTGGAAAAGTATAGCCTGCCCACTAGGATTCTTAAAACACCTATGCTAGTAAGCTCGCCAGGAGCAGAGTACATGGCCAGACAAGGATGTTTCCAAGTACCATTAAGTATAGGAAGGCATGTTTTCCCAACAGATTTAATTATTCTGGAATCCCAAGGTCTGGATGTGATTCTTGGTATGGATTGGCTGTCGATGTATGGAGGAAACATCGATTGTGCTAGTAAGACAATTTTTCTTACCACACCAGAAGGAAGAAGGATCAAGTATGTATCCCGGCATGTGCCAAACCGGACACAAGTGAACTGCTTAACAGGAGTTGTGCAAGAGGAAGTACCAGTTGTGAAGGATTTTCCTGATGTATTTCCTGAGGAATTACCAGGCATGCCACCGGATAGAGACATTGAGTTTTTGATTGAGTTATTGCCAGGTACAGGCCCAATATCGAAGCGACCGTACCGGATGCCAGCAAAGGATTTGGTGGAAATTAAGAATCAGATTAAGGAGTTATTGGATAAAGGTTACATTCTCCCAAGTTCTTCGCCTTGGGGATCACCCGTACTTCTAGTGGAAAAGAAGGATGGATCATTAAGGATGGTTGTAGATTATCGAGGATTGAATGAAGTAACCATCAAGAATAAGTACCCACTGCCAATGATCAACGATCTGTTTGATCGGTTGCAAGGAGCTAAAGTGTTTTCCAAGATCGATTTGCGATCAGGGTACCATCAATTGAAGATTCGAGAGTAGGACATACCTAGGACAGCATTCACCACGAGATATGGACTGTATGAGTATACCGTTATGTCATTTGGATTGACTAACGCACCTGCCTATTTTATGAACCTGATGAACAAAGTGTTTATGGAGTTTTTGGATAAGTTCGTCGTAGTGTTCATTGATGACATCCTGGTTTATTCAAAGAATGAAGAGGAGCATAAGGAACATTTGCGTTTGGTTTTGGAGAAACTAAGGGAACATCAGTTATATGCCAAATTCAGCAAATGCGAGTTTTGGTTACAGGAAGTTGGATTCCTCGGACACGTTATATCCGGAGAGGGTATAGCAGTTGACCCCACAAAGGTTGAGACCGTAACCGAATGGGAATCACCAACAACAGTTGGAGAGATCCGGAGTTTTCTTGGACTCGCAGGATACTACCGGAGATTCATTGAGAACTTTTCAAAGGTTGCAAAGCCTATGACTGAATTGTTGAAGAAGGATACTAAGTTCAATTGGACTGAGGAATGTGAGGCTAGTTTCCAGGAATTGAAGAAACGCTTGGTTACCTCACCAGTATTGATTTTGCCAGATCAGACCAAGGATTATGAGGTGTATTGCGACGCTTCATGTCGAGGACTTGGAGCAGTGCTTATGCAGGAAGGAAGAGTTGTTTCGTATGCTTCACGGCAACTGAATCCTCATGAGTTGAATTATGCCACACATGATTTGTAGTTAGCAGCCGTAGTGCATGCATTGAAAACGTGGAGACATTTCCTCATTGGAAATCATTGTGAGGTGTACACGGATCACAAGAGCTTGAAGTACATTTTCACGCAGAAGGAGTTGAACCTCAGACAGAGGAGATGGTTGGAGCTCATCAAGGATTATGATATGAGATTGCATTACCATCCCGGAAAAGCTAATGTAGTAGCTGATGCATTGAGCCGTAAGAGCCATGTCAATATGGTAATGACAGGAGAAGTACCAAAGGAGTTAGCCGAAAACCTTCGTGAGCTATGTTTGGAAATAGTTCCGAGAGGCTATGTAGCAGCATTGGAGATTCAGTTAACATTGATGGATAAGATCAGAGAAGCTCAGAAATCTGACAAAGAGATTGCTGCTATAAAGGAGAAACTTAGCGAAGGAAAAGCAAAGGGATTTCGTGAGGATGAGCACGATACCCTAGGGTTTGAGGACCATGTCTATGTGCCCAATGACCCGGAGGTCAGGAAGTTGATTTTGCAAGAGGCACATGATTCACCATATTCGATTCACCCAGGGAATACCAAGATGTATTTAGATTTGAAGGAAACATTCTGGTGGACCGGAATGAAGAAGGATATTGCAGCATATGTAGCAGTTTGTGACGTATGTCAGAGAGTAAAGGCAGAGCATCGAAGCCAGCAGGATTGTTACAACCATTGCCAATACCTGAATGGAAGTGGGATAAGATAGGCATGGATTTTTGTTGGGGAACGTAGCAGAAATTCAAAATTTTCCTACGTGTCACCAAGATCTATCTATGGAGAGACCAGCAACGAGGGGAAGGAGAGTGCATCTACATACCCTTGTAGATCGCTAAGCGGAAGCGTTCAAGTGAACGGGGTTGATGGAGTCGTACTCGTCGTGATTCAAATCACCGATGACCAAGTGCCGAACGCACGGCACCTCCGCGTTCAACACACGTACAGCCCGGTGACGTCTCCCACGCCTTGATCCAGCAAGGAGAGAGGGAGAGGTTGAGGAAGACTCCATCCAGCAGCAGCACAATGGCGTGGTGGTGGTGGAGGAGCGTGGCTATCCTGCAGGGCTTCGCCAAGCACCACAGAAGAGGAGGAAGAAGAGATGCAGGGCTGCACCAACGAGAGATCGAATCACGTGTGTTATGGGCAGCCCTAGGCCTCATATATATAGGGGAAGGGGAGGGGCTGCGCCCCCTCTAGGGTTCCCACCCCTAGGGGGGCGGCAGCCCTAGATGGGGAGCAAGGGGGAGGCCAAGAGGGGATGGGAGAGGGAGGCGCACCAATATGGGCCCTAAGGCCCATATCCCATTAGGGTTTGCCCCCTCTCCATCTCTTAGGCGCATGGGCCTTAGTGGGGCTGGTGCCCTTGGCCCATGCAGGCCAAGGAACACTCCCTACAGCCCATGTGCCCCCCCCGGGGCTGGTGGCCCCACTTGGTGGACCCCCGGGACCCTCCCGGTGGTCCCGGTACGTTACTGATAAACCCCGAAACTCTTCCGGTGACCAAAACAGGACTTCCCATATATAAATCTTTACCTCCGGACCATTCCGGAACTCCTCGTGACGTCCGGGATCTCATCCGGGACTCCTAACAACATTCGTTAACCACATACAAACTTCCTTTACAACCCTAGCGTCATCGAACCTTAAGTGTGTAGACGCTACGGGTTCGGGATACATGCAGACATGACCGAGATGTTCTCCGGTCAATAACCAACAGCGGGATCTGGATACCCATGTTGGCTCTCACATGTTCCACGATGATCTCATCGGATGAACCACGATGTCAAGGACTTAATCAATCCCGTATTCAATTCCCTTTGTCTATCGGTACGATACTTGCTCGAGATTCGATCGTCGGTATCCCGATACCTTGTTCAATCTCGTTACCGGCAAGTCTCTTTACTCGTTCCGTAACACACCATCCCGTGATCAACTCCTTGATCACATTGTGCACATTATGATGATGTCCTACCGAGTGGGCCCAGAGATACCTCTCCGTCACACGGAGTGACAAATCCCAGTCTCGATTCGTGCCAACCCAACAGACACTTTCGGAGATACCTGTAGTGTACCTTTATAGCCACCCAGTTACGTTGTGACGTTTGGTACACCCAAAACATTCCTACGGTATCCGGGAGTTGCATAATCTCATGGTCTAAGGAAATGATACTTGACATTAGAAAAGCTTTAGCATACGAACTACACGATCTAGTGCTATGCTTAGGATTGGGTCTTGTCCATCACATCATTCTCCTAATGATGTGATCCCGTTATCAATGACATCCAATGTCCATGGTCAGCAAACCGTAACCATCTATTGATCAATGAGCTAGTCAACTAGAGGCTTACTAGGGACATGGTGTTGTCTATGTATCCACACATGTATCTGAGTTTCCTATCAATACAATTATAGCATGGATAATAAACGATTATCATGAACAAGGAAATATAATAATAACTAATTTATTATTGCCTCTAGGGCATATTTCCAACAGTCTCCCACTTGCACTAGAGTCAATAATCTAGTTCACATCGCCATGTGATTAACACTCACAGGTCACATCGCCATGTGACCAACATCCAAAGAGTTTACTAGAGTCAATAATCTAGTTCACATCACTATGTGATTAACACTCAAAGAGTTCTGGGTTTGATCATGTTGCTTGTGAGAGAGGTTTTAGTCAACGGGTCTGCAACATTCAGATCCGTATGTACTTCGCAAATTTCTATGTCATCTTGTAGATGCAACTACTATGCTACATTTGGAGCTATTCCAAATAATTGTTCTACTTGGAGCTATTCTAAATTGTTGCTCCATTATACGTATCCGGTATCTCTGCTCAGAGCTATCCGGATAGGTGTTAAGCTTGCATCGACATAACTCTTTACGTCGAACTATTTATCACCTCCATAATCGAGAAAATTCCTTAGTCCACAAGTTACTAAGGATAACTTTGACCGCTGTCCTGTGATCCATTCTTGGATCACTCTTGTACCCCTTGATGACTCATGGCAAGGCACACTTCAGGTGCGGTACACAGCATAGCATACTGTAGAGCCTATGTCTTAAGCATAGGGGACGACCTTCATCCTTTCTCTCTATTCTGCCGTGCTCGAGCTTTAAGTCTTAACTTCATACCTTACAACTCAGGCAAGAACTCCTTCTTTGACTGATTCATCTTGAACACCTTCAAGATCATGTCAAGGAATGTGCTCATTTGAAAGTACCATTAAGCGTTTTGATCTATCCTTATAGATCTTGATGCTCAATGTTCAAGTAGCTTAATCCAGGCTCTCCATTGAAAACACTTTCCAAATAACCCTATATGCTTTCTAGAAATTCTACGTCATTTCTGATCAACAATACGTCAACAACATATATTTATCAGAAATTCTATAGTGCTCCCACTCACTTCTTTGGAAATACAAGTTTCTCATAAACTTTGTATAAACCCAAAATCTTTGATCATCTCATCAAAGCGCACATTCCAACTCCGAGATGCTTACTCCAGTCCTCAGAAGGATAGCTGGAGCTTTGCATACTTATTAGCATCTTTGAGGATTGACAAAACCTTCCGGTTGTATCACATACAACCTTTCCTCAAGAAAAACATCGAGGAAACAATGTTTTGACATCCTTTCTGCAAGATTTCATAAATAATGCAATAATCGCTAATATAATTCCAACAGACTCTTAGCATCGCTACGAGTGAGAAAAGTCTCATCATAGTCAACTCCTTGAACTTGTCGGAAAGAACTTAACGACAAGTCGAGCTTTCTTAATGGTGACATATACCATCATTGTCCGTCTTCCTTTTAAAATCCATCTGTACCCAACAGCCTTACGACCATCAAGTAGTTCTTCCAAAGTCTACACTTTGTTTTCATATATGGATCCTCTCTCGGATTTTATGGCCTCGAGCCATTTATCGGAATCCGGGCCCACCATCGCTTCTCCACAGCTCATAGGTTCATTGCTGTCTAGCAACATGACTTATAAGACAGGATTACGTACCACTCAGAAGTAGTACGCATCCTTGTCATCCTACGAGGTTTGGGAGTGACTTGATCCGAAGTCTCATGATCAATATCATAAGCTTCCACTTCAATTGGTGTAGGTGCCACAGGAACAACTTCCTGTGCCCTTCCACACACTAGTTGAAGAGACGGTTCAAAAACCTCATCAAGCCTCCACCATCCTCCCACTCAATTCTTTTGAGAGAAACTTTTTCCTCGAGAAAGGACCCGATTCTAGAAACAATCCCTTATTGCTTTCGGATCTGAGACAGGAGGTATACCCAACTGTTTTGGGTGTCCTATGAAGATGCATTTATCCGCTTTGGGTTCGAGCTTATCAGCCTGAAACTTTTTCACATAAGCGTTGCAGCCCCAAACTTTTAAGAAATGACAGCTTAGGTTTCTCTAAACCATAGTTCATACGGTGTCATCTCATCGGAATTACGTGGTGCCCTATTTAAAGTGAATGTGGTTGTCTCTAATGCCTAACCCATGAACTATCGTGGTAATTCGATGAGAGACATCATGGTATGCATCATATCCAATAGGGTGCAGTTATGATGTTCGGACACACCATCACACTATGGTGTTCCAGGCTGTATTAGTTGTGAAACGATTTCCACAATGTCTTAATTTTGTGCCAAACTCGTAATTCAGATATTCATCTCTATGATCATATCATAGATCTTTTATCCTCTTGTCACGACGATCTTTCAACTTCACCCTGAAATTACTTGAACCTTTCAATAATTCAGACTCGTGATTCATCAAGTAAATATACTCAACATCTACTCAAATCATCTGTGAAGTAAGAACATAACGATATCCACTACATGCCTCAGCACTCATTGGACTGCACACATCAAAATGTATTACTTCCAACAAGTTGCTTTCTAGTTCCATTTTACTGAAACCGAGGCTTTCAGTCATTTTGCCCATGTGGTATGATTTGCATGTCTCAAGTGATTCAAAATCAAGTGAGCCCGAACGGTCCATTTGCATGGAGTTTCTTCATGCATATACACCAACAGACATGGTTCGCATGTCTCAAACTTTTCAAAAATGAGTGAGTCCAAAGATCCATCTACATGGAGCTTCTTCATGCGTTTTATACCGATATGACTTAAGTGGCAGTGCCACAAGTAGGTGGTACTATCATTACTATCTTTTGGCATGAACATGTGTATCACTACGATCGAGATTCAATAAACCATTCATTTTGGGTGCAAGACCATTGAAGGTATTATTCAAATAAACAGAGTAACCATTATTCTCCTTAAATGAATAACCGTATTGCGATAGACATAATCCAATCATGTCTATGCTCAACGCAAACACCAATCTTGATGGTAGAGGGAGCGTACGATATTTGATCATATCAACATTGGAAACACTTCCAACACATATCGTTAGCTCACCTTTAGCTAGTCTCCGTTTATTCCGTAGCTTTTATTTCGAGTTACTAACACTTAGCAACCGAACCGGTATCTAATACCCTGGTGCTACTAGGAGTACTAGTAAAGTACACATCAACACAATGTATATCCAATATACTTCTATCGACCTTGCCAGCCTTCTAATCTACCAAGTATCTAGGGTAATTCTACTCCAGTGGTTGTTTCTCTTATTACAGAAGCACTTAGTCTCGGGTTTGGGTTCAACCTTGGGTTTCTTCACCAGAGCAGCAGCTGAATTGCCGTTTCATGAAGTTGCCCTTGCCCTTCTTGAAACTAGTGGTTTCACTAACCATCAGCAATTGATGCTCCTTCTTGATTTCTACTTTCGTGGTGTCAAACATCGCGAATATCTCAAGGATCATCATATATGTCCCTGATATATTATAGTTCATCACGAAGCTCTAGCAGCTTGGTGTTAATGACTTCGGAGAAACATCACTATATCATCTGGAAGATCAACTCCCACTCGATTCAAATGATTGTTGTACTCAGACAATCTGAGCACAAGCTCAACAATTGAGGTTTTCTCCCTTAGTTTGCAGGCTAAGAAAATCGTAGGAGGTCTTATACCTCTTGACGTGGGCACGAGCCTGAAATTCCAATTTCAGCCCTCAAAACATCTCATATGTTTCGCGACGTTTCAAAAACGTCTTCGGTGCCTCAACTCTAAAACGTTTAACTGAACTATCACGTAGTTATCAAAATGTGTATGTCAGATGTTCACAACATCCACAGACAACGTTCGAGGTTCAGCACACTGAGCGGTGCATTAAGGACATAAGCCTTCTAAGAAGCAATGAGGACAATCCTCAGTTTACGGACCTAGTCTGCATAATTGCTACTTTCAACTTTCAACTAATTTTTCTCTAGGAACATATCTAAACAGTAGAACTAAAGCGCGAGCTCGACATAATTTGCAAAATCCTTTTGACTATGTTCAGGATAATTAAGTTTATCTTATGAACTCCCACTCAGATAGACATCCCTCTAGTCATCTAAGTGATTACATGATCCGAGTCAACTAGGCCATGTCCGATCATCACGTGAGACGGACTAGTCAACATCGGTGAACATCTTCATGTTGATCGTATCTTCTATACGACTAATGCTCGACCTTTTGGTCTTCTGTGTTCCGAGGCCATGTCTGTACATGCTAGGCTCGTCAAGTTAACCCTAAGTGTTTCGCGTGTGTAAATCTGTCTTACACCCGTTGTATGTGAACGTTAGAATCTAACACCCGATCATCACGTGGTGCTTCGAAACACGAACTGTCGCAACGGTGCACAGTTAGGGGAGAACGCTTCTTGAAATTGTTGTAAGGGATCATCTTATTTACTACCGTCGTTCTAAGCAAATAAGATGTATAAACATGATAAACATCACATGCAATCAAATAGTACTAACATGATATGGCCAATATCATATAGCTCCTTTGATCTCCATCTTGGGGCTCCATGATCATCTCGTCACCGGCATGACACCATGATCTCCATCATCGTGTCTTCATGAAGTTGTCTCGTCATCTATTACTTCTACTACTACAACTAACGGTTAGCAATAAAGTAAAGTAATTACATGACGTTTATGTTGACACGCAGGTCATAAATAAATAAAGACAACTCCTATGGCTCCTGCCGGTTGTCATACTCATCGACATGCAAGTCGGGATTCCTATTACAAGAACATGATCAATCTCATACATCACATATATCATTCATCACATCCTTTGGGCCATATCACATCACATAGCATACCCTGCAAAAACAAGTTAGACGTCCTCTAATTGTTGTTTGCGTGTTTTACGTGGCTGCTATGGGTTTCTAGCAAGAACGTTTCTTACCTACGCAAAACCACAATGTGATATGCCAATTGCTATTTACCCTTCATAAGGACCCTTTTCATCGAATCTGATCCGACTAAAGTGGGAGAGACAGACACCCGCCAGCCACCTTATGCAACTAGTGCATGTTTGTCGGTGGAACCGGTCTTACATAAGAGTACGTGTAAGGTTGGTCCGGGCCGCTTCATCCCACGATGCCGCCGAATCAAGATTGGACTAGTAACGGTAAGCATATTGAACAAAATCAACGCCCACAACTACGATGACAGGAGAAGTACCAAAGGAGTTAGCCGAAAACCTTCGTGAGCTATGTTTGGAAATAGTTCCGAGAGGCTATGTAGCAGCATTGGAGATTCAGTCAACATTGATGGATAAGATCAGGGAAGCTCAGAAATCTGACAAGGAGATTGCTGCTATAAAAGAGAGAATGAGCAAAGGAAAAGCAAAGGGATTTCGTGAGGATGAGCACGATACCCTATGGTTTGAAGACCGTGTCTATGTGCCAAATGACCCGAAGATCAGGAAGTTGATTTTGCAAGAGGCACATGATTCACCGTATTCGATTCACCCAGGGAATACCAAGATGTATTTGGATTTGAAGGAAACATTCTGGTGGACCGGAATGAAGAAGGATATTGCAGCATATGTAGTAGTTTGTGACGTATGTCAGAGAGTAAAGGCAGAGCATCAGAAGCCAGCAGGATTGTTACAACCATTGCCGATACCCGAATGGAAGTGGGATAAGATAGGCATGGATTTTATCACAGGACTACCCAGGACGAAAGCAGGCTACGATTCGATATGGGTAGTAGTTGATCGTTTGACGAAGGTAGCGCATTTTATTCCAATTAAGACCACTTACACCAGTGCTAAGTTTTCAAAGATATACATGACTAGGACCATTTGTTTGCATGGAGTTCCGAGGAGTATCGTATCAGACAGAGGAACCCAATTTACCTCAAGGTTTTGGAATCAGTTGCATGAAACTTTGGGTACCAGACTAGAGTTCAGCACAGCTTTTCATCCGCAGATAGATGGACAGACCGAGAGAGTCAATCAGATTCTGGAAGATATGCTGAGAGCTTGTGAACTAGATTATGGATCTAGCTGGGACGATAACTTGCCGTACGCGGAGTTTTCTTATAACAACAGTTACCAAACCAGTTTGAAGATGGCACCTTTCGAAGCTTTATACGGAAGGAGGTGCAGGACACCGTTGTCATGGGACGAAGTTGGAGACCGCCAATTCTTTGGACCAGATTTGATTAAGGAGTCTGAACGGAAAGTTAAGTTGATTCGCGATGGGCTCAAGGTAGCCCAGTCTAGGCAGAAGAGCTACGCAGATTCTAAACGCAAGGAGACAGTCTACGAAACCGGAGACAGAGTTTATCTTCGAGTATCCCCACTTCGAGGAGTTAAGCGCTTTGGAGTTAAGGGAAAGTTAGCACCGCGTTTCGTTGGACCATATAAGATCTTGCAACGTATGGGAGAAGTCGCTTATAAGTTGGAATTACCAGAGGAGCTGTCAGGAGTTCATGATGTATTCCATGTTTCTCAGCTGAAGAAATGTCATGCCGAGATGGCGGAGGTACCGCTAAGAGATACAGTACCGCTTGAAGCGATTTAGTTAAAGGATGACCTAACATATGAGGAGAAGCCAGTCAAGATTCTCGATTATGCCAGTAGAGTTACTCGCAGCAAGGTTATCAAGTTTTGAAAAGTTCAGTGGAAACACCACTCAGAGGATGAAGCCACCTGGGAAAGAGAAGAAGATTTGCTCAAGGACCACCCTCACCTATTTTCTAGCCAACCCGAATCTCGAGGGCGAGATTCATCTTAAGGGGGGTAGGTTTGTAACATCCCAAATTTGCAATTTGGAATGTTATACACTAGATCATCATGCATATCATATTTTCTTGCATTTTGGTTGATCCCAGAAATTTCACGCAACTCAAGGACCTTCGGAGAGAGTTGGAGATTTCGTTATTTTCATATTTGAGAGTTTTCTCAAATTTGAAAATAGGATCATTTGATTTATTTATTTCATCTTCAATTATTTTTCCGATATCAAAAATATAAGAGAGGGAATAATATGACTTTCCCAAATTTAGGAAAAAAATGAAGATTTAATGAATAAGTCAAATTTTGGTTTTGCCGGAGTTTTGTTTGCTTTTATTTGGATAGGGAAAAATGCGTGTTTTCAAAAAAATTGCATTCTAGGTCCAGAGTAAAGTTCATTTTGTTCGACTCGTTGTCAGGAGTCGGGGAAAATTTACTTTAGGAATTTTGGAGCTCGTTTAGATTTTCTTTCTTTTGTTTTTCTGCGCGCGTAACCGATTTAAAAAAAAAGAGCAGCGCCCCGCCTGGGCCAAGGGCCCAGCTGGCCGGCCCAGCCGCCAGCCGCCCTGCGTGCCAGCGCCAGCCGCCAGCCTCGCCCGAGTCCTGGAAGGACTCCAGGCCGCCGCCGCCCTTGCCCCTTGCCCCTTCCCCAAGTCTCTAGCCCCCCCTCCTATATAAATACCCAAGCACCCCCCTCTCCTCCCCAAGCCGCCGCCGCCTATAGCCGCCGCCGCCGCATAGCCGCGCCGCCGCCGCCGTTAGCCCGCCGCCGCCGGAGCCTCGCCGGAGGTAGCCGCGCACCCCTCGCCTCGGTTCGGTTTTTCTTAAAAGAACCGTTCCATTTCTTTTCCGTTTTCTTCCGGCTTTGTTTCGGTTTTCTTTTCCGAAAAACCCTAGATCGGTTTTTCGTTCTTCTTTCGGACCGTTCGTCTCAACGAACGTGATCACCGATTTTTCCCGGTTAACGACGTCCGTTCGTTTAACCGCTCTTCGTTTCTTTCTTTTCGTCGGATTTATTCCGCGATCGTGATCTCAGATCCGATCTTCGTTCTAGTCTTTCTTCCCGCTCGTTTATCGGAATCAGGTGATTCAAGCGCCTGGAGTTTCGTTTTGAAACTGTCATTCCGTCTAATCAACTTAAACAAGTTTTTGCCCCGGTAAAATTTGACCTAGATTTAACTTGCTAGAACCGAGTTGTTTTCTTCCGCCGTTTGTTTTCCGTCGTTTGTTCGGTTCGTTCTTTCTTTGCAACCGGAGTTCTTAAGTTGAACTTTCTGGTTCGTTCTCTCGTTCGAGTTTTACCTGTGCATTAGATGAGTACTTATTGTATGCTTGTTGTTTGTCTGCGATAGATCACCCGGATTGCGCCGCTTGTTACTTCGAAACCCTAGGTCTCGCGGATCATCAGCAAGGCAAGTAACACTTTGATCATACCTTTTCTACAACCCAGTTTTATTGCATTAGATCAATCCTCTCACATTGCATGATTAGGATCTAATTAAATTGTGGGATGGGAAGTAGATGAGGTAGTACCTATTACCTATATTATTATCAAACCTTTGGGAGTTACTTCTACGTTTGCTTATTATGCCATGCTATGCTATTAGACGTGGATTGGGTGAGTGATATCCATGACAGATGTGAGTTGATAATTTTAATGGTTTATCTAAGGTGGCAACTTAAACACACATCTGGGTGGATTGAGGCACCTGATGTCTATCATGACTTGCCTATTTTTATTTCGGACCGCCACCCAGGCTGAAAGGGATCATAAGATCTTTCATGCTAGAAACTTCCGTGTGCAGCCACAAGCCATTATGGGCTCTGGCATAGTTGACTAAGTCGTGCGAACTCTTACGGGTAGACTAGCAGATGTAGGGGAAAGTAGGTGTACCGGTCTACCCACATGTAAGGTGCTAGCGCTTCTGAAAGACTGTGTCTCGGTCATCCGTCTTCTCAAACACCCTGCAGTGCGAGAAACCAAACGGAGGCGATCGAGTCTTGTGGGGAAAAGTGCGCAAACCTCTGCAGAGTGTACAAACTAATCATGATTAGCCGTGTCCCTGGTTATGGACAACTTGAGTATCTAGTATTTGAATATCATGTGAATCTCATCATGTTACCTCTAATTAATGTTGATGGGTTTTAATTACTTAATTGGGATTGGAATGCTGTCAACCATTCTCGATGTTTAACAACTACCATGATAGTTAAATAAATTTATTCCTTTGCAGTAGGGAAAAACTGGCTTTACGCAAAACTGTAACCATAGAGCTTTCCACCAGCCATATATGCATATAGTATAGCTGTTTCATTCCATTACTCTCTATGTGTTACATTGCCAGCATATTCCATGTGCTGACCCGTTTTCGGGCTGCAACTTCTCATGTTGCAGACTTTTCAGACGACGAGTAAGGAGCTTTTAGGTCGTGGTTCTATACTCAGTGATGCCGTTGGAGTTGATGGACCCAATTATCTTCCGAGTCTTCCGCTGTTATCACTATTATATGGCCTTAAGCCATATTTATTGTAATAAGTTCTCTTTGAGACAACGATGTAATAAGTGTGTGATTGCCACTCTGCTATAAATCCTTCGATGTACTGTGTGGTGTCAGCATTACTGATCCAGGGATGACACCTGAGCACAGAGCGCTTGATCCATTCGGGTCGGGTCGCGACATCTACTTGGAACAAACACTAATTAAACACAAAAAACACAACCAAAACAGAGGCTAAATAATTTATTTATTACTAAACAGGAGCAAAAATCAAGGAATAAAAATAAAATTGGGTTGCCTCCCAACAAGCGCTATCGTTTAACGCCCCTAGCTAGGCATAACAAGCAGGGATAGATCTAGGTATTGCCATAGTAATAAGATAGATTGGTGAAACTCATTTCATATTCTCTACGTTCAGCAGCAAGTTTTCTTTGAGGCAAGCAAAAGTAATCAAAAGGACTAAATTTAACGGGACAAAAGTCCCCAAGATCAACTTTGGGAGGTATAGGTTCCTCCTTCGGTCCTTCATAATGCACAACCAATTCATCATTATAAGCATTCTTTTGACAGAACTTTGTGAGCCTATATTCAAGAGAATATCCTAGTTCATTATTTCGAATAGCCAAATCATCATTAAGTTCAGAAATTCTATCAACTAAAACATTGGTAGGAACCCTTCTTCTAAGATTTTCATTGAAAGCAACATAATCTAGAGATTGAAAACGCATTATTTCTTCTTGATCAAAGAGGATAGCCTCAATGGGAGGACGGCAAGCGTCCACCCTATAATGCGCAAAGATTTCTTTGGCTTCTCTCATTATGAATCTAAACTCATGAGCCAAAAAGATAGTAGCGGGACGCTTAACAGAAGAATGCTCAATATTAGAAAATTCCAAAAAAAATCCTTTGTATAGAAGGATGCATGTGCATGAATTGTCTTTCAAGTTCAACTACAAGCATGGCAATAGCGTCCGCAAGACTACTAGTTCTGTGAAGGATAGAACTACCCATAGAAGGTAAAGCACCGGCACAAGTAAATAAATCTTGAATAACTCCTTTTCCAATAATATTACCACTACCAACACGGAATTTTTTTGTATGAAAGATGGTAGGTTCTTTAGCAGGAGCATCAGAATTTTCCATGATATTGTTATCATCCATATTGGCGATAACTTCCCCAATTTCAGACATAACGACAAGCAAGCAAACTAGCACATGAGCAAACAAAAAGGCAAATAGAGAGGGAGGATAGGGAGAGAGAGGGTGAATAAAACGGAAAGGGTGAATTGGGGGGAGAGGAAAACGCGAGGCAAATGGAAAATAATGTAATGCGAGAGATAGGGATTGTGATGGGTACTTGGTATATTGACTTTTTGCGTAGACTCCCCGGCAACGGCGCCAGAAATCCTTCTTGCTACGTCTTGAGCTTGCGTTGGTTTTCCCTGAAGAGGAAGGGACGATGCAGCAAAGTAGCGTAAGTATTTCCCTCAGTTTTTGAGAACCAAGGTATCAATCTAGTAGGAGCCCACGCTCAAGTCCCTCGTACCTGCACAAAGTGATAGCTACTCGCAACCAACGCGATTAGGGGTTGTCAAGCCCTTCACGGTCACTTATGAGGGTGAGATCTGATAGATATAATATTTTTGGTATTTTTGATATAAAGATGCAAAGTAAAAAGTAAAAGCAAAGTAAATAGAAAAACAATATAAAAGTGATGGAGATTGATATGATGAGAATAGACCCAGGGGCCATAGGTTTCACTAGTGGCTTCTCTCAAGAGCATAAGTATTCTACGGTGGGTGAACAAATTATTGTTGAACAATTGATAGAATTGAGCATAATTATGAGAATATCTAGGCATGATCATGTATATAGGCATCACGTCCGTGACAAGTAGATCGAAACGATTCTGCATCTACTACTATTACTCCACTCATCGACCGCTATCCAGCATGCATCTAGACTATTAAGTTAAAAATAGAGTAACGCCTTAAGCAAGATGACATGATGTAGAGAGATAAATTCATGCAATATGAAATAAACCCCATCTTGTTATCCTCGATGGCAACGATACAATACGTGCCTTGATACCCCTTCCGTCACTGGGTAAGGACACCGCAAGATCGAACCCAAAGCTAAGCACTTCTCCCATGGCAAGAACTACCAATCTAGTTGGCCAAACCAAACGGATAATTCGAAGAGACTTGCAAAGATAACCAATCATGCATAAAATAATTTATAGAAGATTCAAATATTATTCATAGATAGACTTGATCATAAACCCACAATTCATCGGTCTCAACAAACACACCGCAAAAAGAAGATTACATCGAATAGATCTCCACAAGAGAGGGGGAGAACTTTGTATTGAGATTCAAAGAGAGAGAAGAAGCCATCTAGCTACTAACTATGGACCCGAAGGTCTGAGGTAAACTACTCACACTTCATCGGAGAGGCTATGATGATGTAGAAGCCCTCCGTGATGACGGCCCTCTTCCAGCGGAGCTCTGGAACAGGTCCCAAGATGGGATCTAGTGGATACAGAAAGTTGCAGCGGTGGAATTAGGTTTTTGGCTCCTGTTCTGATCGTTTGGGGGTACGTGTGTATATATAGGAGGAAGGAGTACATCGGTGGAGCACCGAGGGGCCCACGAGGTAGGGGGCGCGCCCTAGGGGGGGGGGGGCGCCCCCCACCCTCGTGAGCACCTCTTTGCTTCCTTGCAGTAGGGTCCAAGTCTCCTGGATCACGTTCGGTGAGAAAATCACGTTCCCGAAGATTTTATTCCATTTGGACTCCGTTTGATATTCCGTTTATCTGAAACACTAAAATAGAAAAAAACAGCAATTCTGGGCTGGGCCTCCGGTTAATAGGTTAGTCCCAAAAATAATATAAAAGTGGAAAATAAAGCCCAATATAGTCCAAAACAGTAGATAATATAGCATGGAGCAATCAAAAATTATAGACACGTTGGAGACGTATGAGAGCACCACGAAACCCTATTTCCACCGCCGCAACCTTTTGTACCTGTGAGATCCCATCTTGGGGCCTTTTTCGGCGCTCCGCCAGGGGGGGAATCGATCACGGAGGGCTTCTATATCAACACCATAGCCTCTCCGATGATGTGCGAGTAGTTTACCACAGTCCTTCAGGTCCATAGTTATTAGCTCGATGGCTTCTTCTCTCTCTTTGGATCTCAATACAAAGTTCTCCTTGATTTTCTTGGAGATCTATTCGATGTAATTCTTTTTGCGGTTCGTTTGTCGAGATCCGATTAATTGTGGGTTTATGATCAAGATTATGAAAAATATATGATTCTTCTCTGAAATATTTTATGCATGATTTAAATATCTTTGCAAGTCTCTTTGAATTATCAGTTTGGTTTGGCCTACTAGATTGATCTTTCTTGCAATGGGAGAAGTGCTTAGCTTTGGGTTCAATCTTGCAGTGTCCTTTCCCAGTGATAGCAGGGGCAGCAAGGCACGTATTGTATTGTTGCCATCGAGGATAAAAAGACGGGGTTTATATCAGATTACTTGAGTTTATCCCTCTACATCATGTCATCTTGCCTAATGTGCTACTCTGTTCTTATGAACTTAATACTCTAGATGCATGCTGGATAGCGGTCGATGTGTGGAGTAGTAGTAGATGCAGAATCGTTTCGGTCTACTTGTCGCGGACGTGATGCCTATATACATGATCATGCCTAGATATTCTCATAATTATTCACTTTTCTATCAATTGCTCGACAGTAATTTGTTCACCCATCGTAGAATTTGCTACCTTGAGAGAAGCCACTAGTGAAACCTATGGCCCCGGGTCTATCTTCCATCATATTATTTTCATATAAACTTGCTATTTCTATTACCGTTTATTTTGCAATCTATATCATAAAATACCAAAAATATTTATCTTGTTATCTCTATCAGATCTCACTTTCGTAAGTGACCGTGAAGGGATTTACAACCCCTTTATCACGTTGGCTGCGAGGTTCTTGTTTGTTTGTGCAGGTACTAGGTGACTTGCGTGTTACCTCCTACTGGATTGATACCTTGGTTCTCAAAAACCGAGGGAAATACTTACGCTACTGTGCTGCATCACCCTTTCCTCTTCAAGGGAAAACCAACGCATGCTCAAGAGGTAGCACCACCCCGCCCCTCCCCGTGGTGAGTTCTTTTGTTTTTTTCTAATTTTTTAGATTTAGTTTAGGTTAGTTTAGTTTAGATTAGGTTAGTTTAGTTTAGTTTACGTTAGTTTAGGTTACATTTAGTTTATAGTTTAGTTTAGTTTTTTTCTTCTATTTTTTATGAATAAACAAGAAATTGATGGAAAAAAAGAAGTTAAAGAAGAAGAGGAAGAAGAAGATGATGAAAAAAAGAACAATAAGTAGAAGAAGAAGAAGAAAAAGAAGAAGAAGAAGAAAAAGATGATGATGATGAAAAAAAAGAAGTAGAAGTAGAAGATGAAAAAAAGAAGTAGGAAAAGTAGAAAAAGAGGGTTGCCAAGGGGTCGAGGGTCGCCGAGTGGTTGAGGGGTTGAGGATCGAGGGGAAAAGGAGTCGAGGGTCTAGGGCTCAAGGATCGAGGTGTCGAGGGGTCGAGGGGTTGAGGATTTGCCATCCCGACTCCGACACCTCGACCCCCTGATACGTCCATTTTGCATCATGCTTTTATATCGATATTTATTGCATTATGGGCTGTTATTTCACATTATGTCACAATACTTATGGCTATTCTCTCTTATTTTACAAGGTTTACATAAGGAGGGAGAATGCCGGCAGCTGGAATTCTGGGCTGGAAAAGGAGCAAATATTAGAGACCTATTCTGCACAACTCCAAAAGTCCTAAAACTCCACGGAACACCTTATAATAAATAATGAAAAATCCTCGCCAAAGATGAAGACCAGGGGGGCCACACCCTGCTCACGAGGGTGGGGGACGCCCTCCCTAGGGCGCACCCCCCTACCTCGTGGGCCCCCTGGTGTCTCTCCGATGACCATCTTCTCCTATATGAAGTCTTTCATCGAGAAAAAAAGAAGAAGCAACCTTTCAGGACGAAACTCCGCCGCCACGAGGCGGAACCTTGGCGGATCCAATCTAGAGCTCCGGCAGAGCTGTTCTGCCGGGGAAACTTCCCTCCCGGAGGGGGAAATCATCGCCATCGTCATCACCAATGCTCCCCTCATCGGGAGAGGGCAATCTCCATCAACATCTTCATCAGCACCATCTCATCTCAAAACCCTAGTTCATCTCTTGTATCCAATTCTATCTCCAAGTCCGGGATTGGTGCTAGTAGGTTGCTAGTAGTTTTAATTACTCCTTGTAGTTGATGCTAGTTGGTTTAATTGGTGGAAGATCATATGTTCAGATCCTTTATGCATATTAATACCCCTCTGATTATGAACATGAATATGCTTTGTGAGTAGTTACGTTTGTTCCTGAGGACAAGGGAGAAGTCTTGCTATTAGTAGTCATGTGAATTTGGTATTCGTTCGATATTTTGATGAGATGTATGTTGTCTAGCCTCTAATGGTGTTATGTGAATGTCGACTACATAACACTTCACCATTATTTGGGCCTAGAGGAAGGCATTGGGAAGTAATAAGTAGATGATGGGTTGCTAGAGTGATAGAAGCTTAAACCCTAGTTTATGGGTTGCTTCGTAAGGGGCTGATTTGGATCCATATGTTTCATGCTATGGTTAGGTTTACCTTAATACTTTTGTTGTAGTTGCGGATGCTTGCAATAGAGGTTAATCATAAGTGGGATGCTTGTTCAAGTAAGAAAAGCACCCAAGCACCGGTCCACCCACATGTCAAATTATCAAAGTACCGAACGTGAATCATATGAACGTGATGAAAACTAGCTTGACGATATTCCCATGTGTCCTCGGGAGCGCTTTTCCTTATATAAGAGTTTGTCCAGGCTTCTCCTTTGCTACAAAAAGGATTGGGCCACCTTTCTGCACTTTATTTACTTTTGTTACTTATTGCTCGTTACAAATTATCTTATCACAAAACTATCCGTTACCACTTATTTCAGTACTTGCAGAGAATACCTTGCTGAAAACCACTTATCATTTCCTTCTGCTCCTCGTTGGGTTCGACACTCTTACTTATCGAAAGGACTATGATAGATCCCATATACTTGTGGGTCATCAAGAATCTTTTCTGGCGCCGTTGCCGGGGAGTGAAGCGCCTTCAGTAGGTGGAATTTGGTAAGGAAAAATTTATATAGTGTGCTGAAATTTACTGTCACTTGTTACTATGGAAAGTAATCCTCTGAGGGGCTTGTTCGGTGTATATTCACCCCGACCAATAGAGCAAAGAGTTGCTCCTCAACCTACTTAACCTATTGAAAATGAAATTCCTTATGAGTATTCTTCAGGTATGATACAAAAACTGCTAGCTAATCCTTTTACAGGAGATGGAACAAAGCATCCTGATGAACACCTAATATATGTGGATGAAGTTTGTGGATTATTTAAGCCTGCAGGTATTCCCGATGATGTTGCTAAGAAGAAGGTCTTCCCTTATCTTTGAAGGGAGACACATTGACATGGTATAGGCTATGTGATGATATGGGATCATTGAACTATAGAAGATTGAAATTGGAATTTCATCAAAAGTATTACCCTATGCATCTTGTTCATCGTGATCGCAATTATATATATAATTTTTGGCCTTGCGAAGGAGAAAGCATCGCTCAAGCTTGGGGGAGGCTTAAATCAATGTTATATTCATGCCCCAATCATGAGCTCCCAAGAGAAACAATTCTTCAAAAAATTTATGCTCGGCTTTCTGAAAATAATCGCACCATGCTCGATACTTCTTGTGCTGGCTCTTTTATGATGAAGACTATTGGATTTAGATGGGATTTATTGGATAGAATTAAACGCAACTCTGAAGATTGGGACCTCGACAATGGTAAGGAGTCAGGTATGACACCTAAGTTTGATTGTGTTAAATATTTTATGGATACTGATATTTTTCGTAAGTTTAGCACTAAATATGGACTTGATTCTGAGATAGTAGCTTCTTTCTGTGAATCTTTTGCTACTTATGTTGATCTCCCTAAGGAGAAGTGGTTTACATATCATCCTCCCATAGAAGTAAAAGTAGCTGCACCTATTAAAGTTGAAGAAAAGACTCTCACTTATAATGATCCTATTGTTCCTACTTGTTATGTTGAGAAACCACCTTTCCCTGTTAGGATAAAGGATCATGCTAAAGCTTCAACTATGGATCGTAAAAGCAATATTAAAACATATACACCTCCTGAGAAAGTTAAAGTTGAACCTAATATTGCTATTGTTAAAGATCTCTTGTCTGATAATATAGATGGGCATGTTATTTACTTCTGTAATGAAACTGCTAGAATTGCTAAACCCCGTGATACAGATAAACCTAGACCTATGGTAGGCATGCCTGTTATTTCTGTTAAAATAGGAGATCATTGTTATCATGGCTTATGTGATATGGGTGCTAGTGCTAGTGCAATACCTATTGACTTATACAACGAAATTATGCATGATATTGCACCTATTGAGTTAGAAGATATTGATGTCACAATTAAACTTGCTAATAGAGATACTATTTCACCAATGGGAATTGTTATAGATGTTGAAGTCTTGTGTGGGAAAACTAAATATCCTGCTAATTTTCTTGTTCTTGGTTCCCCACAAGATAGTTTTTGTCCCATTATATTTGGTAGACCCTTCTTAAATACTGTTAATGCTACCATAGATTGCACAAGGATGTTGTTACTGTCGGCTTGGATGATATGACTCATGAGTTTAATTTCTCTAAATTTAGTAAATAACATCGTGAATAAGAATTGCCTAGTAAGTATGAAATTATTGGTCTTGCTTCTATTGACGTACCTCCTAGTGATCCTTTAGAACAATATTTGCTAGACCATGAGAATGATATGTTTATGAATGAAAGAAGGGAAATAGATGAAGTATTCTTTAAACAGGAACCTATGCTGAAACACAATTTGCCTGTTGAAATCTTAGGGGATCCCCCTCCACCTAAGGGTGATCCCGTGTTTGAGCTTAAACCGTTGCCTGATAATCTTAAATATGCTTATCTTGATAAAAAGAAGATATATCCTGTTATTATTAGTGCTAACCTTTCAGAGCATGAAGAAGAAAGATGATTGAAAACTCTGAAGAAGCACCGTGCTCCTATTGGATATACTCTTGATGATCTTAAAGGCATTAGTCCCACTCTATGTCAACATAAAATAAATTTGGAAGCAGATGCCAAACCAGTTCGTGATCCTCAACGACGTCTGAATCCTAAAATTAAAGAAGTGGTAAGAAAAGAAATACTAAAGCTTCTAGAGGCAGGTATAATTTATCCCGTTGTTGATAGTCAGTGGGTAAGTCATGTTCATTGTGTCCCTAAGAAGGGAGGTATTACTGTTGTTCCTAATGATAAAGATGAATTGATTCCACAAATAATTATTACAGGTTATAGGATGGTAATTGATTTTCACAAATTAAATAAGGCTACTAAGAAAGATCATTACCCCTTACCTTTTATTGATCAAATGCTAGAAAGATTATGCAAACATACACATTACTGCTTTCTAGATGGTTATTCTGGTTTCTCTCAAATACCTGTGTCGGCTAATGATCAATCAAAGACTACTTTTACATGCCCTTTTGGTACTTTTTCTTATAGATGTATGCCTTTTGGTTTTATGTAATGCACCTGCTACCTTTCAAAGATGCATGATGGCTATATTCTCTGACTTTTGTGAAAAGATTTGTGAGGTTTTCATGGACGACTTTTCCGTCTATGGATCTTCTTTTGATGATTGCTTGAGCAATCTTGATCGAGTTTTGCAGAGATGTGAAGAAACTAATCTTGTCTTGAATTGGGAAAAGTGCCACTTTATGGTTAATGAAGGTATTGTCTTGAGGCATAAAGTTTTTGAAAGAGGTATTGAAGTTGATAAAGCCAAGGTTGATGCTATTGAAAAGATGCCATGTCCCAAGGACATCAAAGGTATAAGAAGTTTCCTTGGTCACGCTGAATTTTATAGGAGGTTCATTAAGGACTTCTCAAAAATTTCTTGGCCTCTGACTAATTTATTACAAAAAGATATACCATTTGTCTTTGATGATGATTGTGTAGAAGCATTTGAAATACTTAAGAAAGCATTAGTCTCTGCACCTACTGTTCAGACACCTGATTGGAATTTACCCTTTGAAATTATGTGTGATGCTAGTGATTATGTTGTAGGTGTTGTTCTAGGGCAAAGAGTTGATAAGAAATTAAATGTTATCCATTATGCTAGTAAGACTCTAGACAATGATCAAAGAAATTATGCTACTACTGAAAAAGAACTTTTAGCAGTTGTATTTGCTTGTGATAAGTTCAGACCTTATATTGTTGATTCTAAAGTAACTATCCACACTGATCATGCTGCTATTAAATATCTTATGGAGAAGAAAGATGCTAAACCTAGACTTATTAGATGGGTTCTCTTGCTACAAGAATTTGACTTGCATATTGTTGATAGAAAAGGAGCTGAGAACCCCGTTGCAGACAACTTATCTAGGTTAGAGAATGTTCTTGATGACCCACTACCTATTGATGATAGCTTTCCTGATGAACAATTAAATGTCATAAGTACTTCTCGTAATACTCCTTGGTATGATGATTATGCTAATTACATTGTTGCTAAATTCATACCACCTAGCTTCACATACCAACAAAAGAAAAAGTCCTTCTATGATTTGAGACATTACTTTTGGGATGACCCACATATTTATAAAGGAGTAGATGGTGTTATTAGATGTTGTGTACCTGAGCATGAACAGGAACAGATCCTACGCAAGTTCCACTCCGAAACTTATGGAGGACACCACGCGGGAGATAGAACTGCACATAAGGTATTGCAATCTGGTTTTTATTAGCCTACTCTCTTCAAGGATGCCCGTAAGTTTGTCCTATCTTGTGATGAATGTCAAAGAATTGGTAATATTAGTAGACGTCAAGAAATGCTATGAATTACTCACTTGTTATTGAACCGTTTGATGTTTGGGGCTTTGATTATATGGGACCTTTTCCTGCCTCTAATGGATATACACATATTTTAGTTGTTGTTGATTACATTACTAAGTGGGTAGAAGCTATTCCAACTAGTAGTGCTGATGATAACACTTCTATTAAAATGCTTAAAGAAGTTATTTTTCCGAGGTTTGGAGTCCCTAGATATTTAATGACTGATGGTGGTTCACATTTTATTCATGGTGCTTTCCGTAAAATGCTTGCTAAATATGACGTCAATCACAGAATTGCATCTCCGTATCACCCACAGTCTAGTGGTCAAGTAGAATTGAGTAATAGAGAACTCAAATTAATTTTGCAAAAGACTGTCAATAGGTCTAGAAAGATTTGGTCCAAGAAACTTGCTGATGCATTATGGGCCTATAGAACAGCATATAAAAATCCTATGGGTATGTCTCCATATAAAATGGTATATGGAAAAGCATGTCACTTACGTCTAGAACTAGAACATAAGGCATATTGGGCTATTAAAGAGCTCAACTATGATATCAAACTTGCTGGTGAAAAGAGGTTATTTGATATTAGCTCACTTGATGAATGGAGAACCCAAGCTTATGAAAATGCCAAGTTTTTTAAAGAAAAGGTTAAAAGATGGCATGACAAAAGGATACAAAAGCGTGAGTTTAATGTAGGTGATTATGTATTGCTATACAACTCTCATTTTAGATTTTTTGCAGGAAAACTTCTCTCTAAATGGGAAGGCCCCTATGTTATCGAGGAGGTCTATCGTTCCGGTGCCATAAAAATCAACAACTTCGAAGGCACAAATCCGAAGGTGGTAAACGGTCAAAGAATCAAACAATATATCTCAGGTAATCCCATAAATGTTGAAACCAATATTATTGAAACCGTAACCCCGGAGGAATACATAAGGGACACTTTCCAGAATGTTTCAGACTCTGAAAAGGAATAGGTATGTGGTACGGTAAGTAAATCGACTCCAAAACATTTTTAAGGCAATATTTCTCCGTTTTGGAATATTTAGAAAATTAGAAAATTAAGTAGCAGTCCGGGAAGGACACGAGGGCCCCACGAGGGTAGAGGGCGCGCCCTATCCCCCTGGGCGCGCCCCCCTACCTCGTGAGCACCTCGTGTGCCTTCCGGACTCCGTTTTCTTGCACGATACGTATTTTGGTTGGTAAAAATTCATTATATAACCTCCCGGGGGTTTTGACTCCCGTATCACGCAAAAATCTCCTGTCTTTGTTTCGAGCTGTTTTTTGTCAGGGTTTTCAAGGCCAGGCACTATGTCGTCTCCCTCCTCCTCCAACCATGAGGGCAATGATGCTTGCCTAATGAAGATAGAGCTGAAGAGAGAAGAACCTATGGAGATCAATAAGGATGAAGGGATCAAGAAGGCCGTGGAGGACCAAGTTCCAGCAACAAAAGACACCCTTCAACTGGATCACAATCTACTTACCCCTACAGAAATCGAAGCTTTCAAGATGATTGAGTTGGCTCGTATACAAAATAAGTATCTCACACGTGAAAATATTTTGTTGAAGGAGCATATCATCGCACTCAAGGGCATTATCTGCATGTTAAAAGACCTCCTACGCTCGATGTGCGACTATCCATCATCAACAACACCTCCACCTTCTTCACCAACCAAGGAGATATAATAACATGGGTATGGGCACTCCCCTTGGCAACCGCCAAGCTTGGGGGAGGTGCCCCGGTATCGTATCACCATCACTTTTATCCTTACCGTTTTCCTTAGTTTGATCCTATTAGTAGTATTTTGATCTAGTAGAATAAAGTTTATGGCATGATCTAGTTGTGAGTTTTGCTTTATTATCCTTCTATGTAATCGAGTCCGTGAGCTATATAATAAAGATTAGTGTTGAGTCAAGGGCTTGATTATTTAGCCATGATCCTAAGTGAATAAAAGAAAAGAGAAAGAAATAAAAAGAAACAAAGAGATCATGTGAGTCTTATGGAGAGTAATGAGCTCACATAGAAAGAGTATGATGAATAAAAGTTGTTGAGGGTTGACAAACATAGTTTTGGTCATCGTTGCAAGTAATAGGAAGTAATAAAGAAAGAGAGGTCTTCACATATAAATACACTATCTTGGACATCTTTTATGATTGTGAGCACTCATTAAAATATGACATGTTAAAGAGTTGACATTGGACAAGGAAGACAACATAATGGGTTATGTTTGCTTACATCTGAGATAAATTATATCGTCTTGGATCCTCCAACATCTTGAGCTTGCCTTTCCCCCTCATGCTAGCCAAATTCTCAGCACCAAGTAGAGATACTACTTGTGCTTCCAAATACCCTTAAACCAGTTTTGCCATGAGAGTCCACCATATCTACCTATGGATTGAATAAGATCCTTCAAGTAAGTTGTCATCGGTGGAAAGCAATAAAAATTGCTCTCTAAATATGTATGATTGATTGGTGTGGGAGAAATAAACTTTATACGATCTTGTGATGTGGAAGTAATAAAAGCGACAGACTGCATAATAAAGGTTCATATCACAATGGGCAATATAAAGTGACGTTCTTTCGCATTAGGATTTTGTGCATCCAACCATAAAAGCGCATGGCAACCTCTGCTTTCCTCTGCGAAGGGCCTATCTTTTATCATTATCTTCTACCTTATGCAATAGTCATGGTGATCTTCACCCTTCCTATTTACATTTTACCCTTTTGGCAAGCACAATATGTTGGAAAGATCCCGGTATATATGGCTAATTGGATGTGGGTTTACATGAACTATTACTGTTGACATTACCCTTGAGGTAAAACGTTGGGAGGCAAGACTATAAGCCCCTATCTTTCTCTAAAACTCCATACCCATAAGTATTGCGTGAGTGTCAGCAATTGTGAAAGATTATATGATAGTTGAGTATGTGGACTTGCTGAAAAGCTCTTATACATTGACTCTTTCCTATGTTATGATAAATTGCAATTGCTTCAATGACCAAGATTGTAGTTTGTTAGTTCTCAATGAAGTTTACGATTCATACTTGATATTGTGATTGAATTATTACTCTAGCATTAGAGATCATATGACAAGAATTATATAAGTTGTTGTTCTAAGAATGATCATGATGCCCTCATGTCCGTATTTTATTTTTATCGACACCTTCATCTCTAAACTTGTGGACGTATTTTTTGATTTCGGCTTTTCGCTTGAGGACAAGCGAGGACTAAGCTTGGGGGAGTTGATACGTCCATTTTGCATCATGATTTTATATCGATATTTATTGCATTATGGGCTGTTATTTCACATTATGTCACAATACTTATGGCTATTCTCTCTTATTTTACAAGGTTTACATAAGGAGGGAGAATGCCGGCAGCTGGAATTCTGGGCTGGAAAAGGAGCAAATATTAGAGACCTATTCTGCACAACTCCAAAAGTCCTGAAACTCCACGGAACACCTTATAATAAATAATGAAAAATCCTCGCCAAAGATGAAGACCAGGGGGCCCACACCCTGCTCACGAGGGTGGGGGGCGTGCCCCCCTACCTCGTGGGCCCCCTGGTGGCTCTCCGATGACCATCTTCTCCTATATGAAGTCTTTCGTCGAGAAAAAAAGAAGAAGCAACCTTTTGGGATGAAACTCCGCCGCCACGAGGTGGAACCTTGGCGGATCCAATCTAGAGTTCCGGCAGAGCTGTTCTGCCGGGGAAACTTCCCTCCCGGAGGGGGAAATCATCGCCATCGTCATCACCAACGCTCCTCTCATCGGGAGAGGGCAATCTCCATCAACATCTTCATCAGCACCATCTCATCTCAAAACCCTAGTTCATCTCTTGTATCCAATTCTTGTCTCCAAGTCCGGGATTGGTGCTAGTAGGTTGCCAGTAGTGTTAATTACTCCTTGTAGTTGATGCTAGTTGGTTTAATTGGTGGAAGATCATATGTTCAGATCCTTTATGCATATTAATACCCCTCTGATTATGAACATGAATATGCTTTGTGAGTAGTTACGTTTGTTCCTGAGGACAAGGGAGAAGTCTTGCTATTAGTAGTCATGTGAATTTGGTATTCGTTCGATATTTTGATGAGATGTATGTTGTCTAGCCTCTAGTGGTGTTATGTGAACGTCGACTACATAACACTTCACCATTATTTGGGCCTAGAGGAAGGCATTGGGAAGTAATAAGTAGATGATGGGTTGCTAGAGTGACAGAAGCTTAAACCATAGTTTATGCGTTGCTTCGTAAGGGGCTTATTTGGATCCATATGTTTCATGCTATGGTTAGGTTTACCTTAATACTTTTGTTGTAGTTGCGGATGCTTGCAATAGAGGTTAATCATAAGTGGGATGTTTGTTCAAGTAAGAACAACACCCAAGCACCGGTCCACCCACAATGTCAAATTATCAAAGTACCGAACACGAATCATATGAACGTGATGAAAACTAGCTTGACGATATTCCCATGTGTCCTCGGGAGCGCTTTTCCTTATATAAGAGTTTGTCCAGGCTTGTCCTTTGCTACAAAAAGGATTGGGCCACCTTGCTACACTTTATTTACTTTTGTTACTTGTTGCTCGTTACAAATTATCTCATCACAAAACTATCTGTTACCACTTATTTCAGTACTTGCAGAGAATACCTTGCTGAAAACCATTTATCATTTCCTTCTGCTCCTCGTTGGGTTCGACACTCTTACTTATCGAAAGGACTACGATAGATCCCCTATACTTGTGGGTCATCACCCCCTGACCCTGACACCCGACCCCGACACGACACCCCGACCCTGACACAACACCCCAACACCGCGACCCCGACATAGCACCCCGACCCCGACACGACACCCCCAACCCCGACACAGCACCCCGACTCCGACAGGACACCCCCGACACCCGACCCCCGACACGGCACCCCAACCCCGACACAGCACCCCGACCCCGACACAACACCCCCGACTCCCCGACCCCCGACACCTCCCGAAAAAGGTGCTCTTCGGCCTTCCAAAGGCCGATGGGCTCATATATTTGTGAATTATGAGTTAGATCATATATTTTTCGATTTTGTTATCAAAAGACATTATATTTGTGTTGATCAAGTGGTTTTAAAAGTGCAGTAGTTTTGTCGCTGCGAGGGTCTGGTGTTTGACGACCTCCCCATGCGTTCGATGAGATCCGCCCCTGTGTTCGAGGGTGAGCACAAATGACATCTCCTCCTCCCCCTTCATTTGCTCTGTTCCGGTCTTCGTGCCGATAAAACTTGCTAGCTATAGGTGTCTTCAATCACCAGTATGCGTGACCACTATGCGTCTCTCATTCGAAAGGGTTACATCTATAAATATGCATGCATTTGCATATTTATAACCGTGATTCTTTTGAATTTTCCAATGTTATCCATGGACAGCCCGAGTATGTGTAGATTTGGTTCGTTTTCCCGTATGCTCTGCTCCGAATCCATTGCAGAATTTCGTCAGTGCCTCCTTATTGTTCTTCGGGTACACATCCTCTTTGCTTATTGCAGAGACGTGTACTAGGAGAACAGCAGGGAGGTGCCACCGAAATTTTGCATCGGATCTGGAGCAGAGCATGGAAAAACGAACCCAATCTACACATACTCGGGTGGGATTAGGACCTATATTTACCTATTAGCGTCTAGGTTGCATAGACGTAATAGAAGTGACAAACTCCATTAACTGATGAATATATACATGCTGCTTTATATATATTTCTTATGTGTCCAGTAGCTAGGCAAGATGAGTGATCGTTCGTGGATGTACACCGGTCACACTAGTCAAAAAGACATGACCATTTAATGGTTAACAAAAACCAAGGGGTTTCTGAGAGCCGCATTTGAAAATGGCCAGAGGACAACCTGGTGCCCGTATGCCAGGCGCGACAATTGGCACAAGAGGACAAAGGATGAAACGGGAAAACACCTGCAGAAGAGGGGTTTTATGCCAGGTTATATGATGTGGACATTTCATGGCGAGTCTGCCCAACATGCCAGAGCTAAGGTGCTTCGTCGTTGCACCGACGAGCATGGTACCAGGATGGAAGACATGGCGCAAGACTTTGATGATGCTCGGGACTCGGACGATGAGATGGAGGAATCTGCAAAGGCTTTCAATGAAATGTTGGAGTCTTCATAACGTCCTCTCCGCGACCACACTAAGCTTTGTCAGCTGGATGCCATCTCACAAATAATGGCTCTGAAGGCTCAATTCAACTTGGGTAGAGAATGCTACGACGCGACGATGATAGTATTTGGACGTTTTCTACCCAAAGGCCATGTATACCTGCAAACCTGTACCAGTCAGACAAAATCCTCCGTGCTCTTAAGATGCCCTATGAGAAGATACATGCCTGTGAGAAAGGTTGAGCCTTATTTAGGCTTCAGTATGCGGACTTGAACTATTGTCCCATTTGTAAGTCATCCAGGTATGTTGTGGTAGACAACGGTATGGGTGAGAAGACGCATACCAAAATCCCCGTTAATGTTCTTCGGTATATGCCAATCATACCAAGACTTCAACGTCTTTTCATGGTCGAAGAGACGGCCAGACAGATGACATGGCACAAAACGGGAAAAGAACCCAACTAGATGCAGATGGGAAGCTGATGACGGTGCACACATCGGACGGTGAAGCGTGGAAGTGCTTCGATGCATTACATCATCAAAAAGCGGCAGGTCCAAGGCATCCTCGAGTCGCCATCAACACGGATGGGTTCAGTGTGTTGGCCCGTATTTTTCATTCCACTCAATCCCCCCCGGACAGAATATGCAAAGAAAGAACATTTCTGACGTAGATAATTATAGGGCCCAACTATCCAGGGAAGAATATGAATGTGTACATGCAGCCGCTGAAGGATGAATTGCAAGAAGCCTGGGATAATGGGTTCAAGACATACGTCGCCTTTAGCAAACATAACTTCATAATGTGTGTCTGGTACATGTACTCGGTGCATGACTTGCCAGTGTATGCGCTATTCGTTGGCTGGTGTGTGCATGGAAGGTTCCCGTGCCCCACATGCAAGGGAGCTCTTGAGTTTCATTGGCTTTAGGCCGGTCGCAAGTTTTCTTGCTTCGACTTGCATAGACAGTTCCTGGATCCTCGCCATAAGTTCAGGAAAGACAAGAAGAACTTCATCAAAGGTAGAGTTGTCAAAAACTCTGCACCACCTGCATTGACAGGCTAAGAGACCCTGGATTAGTGAAACGCTCTTGAGCCAGATCCAGAGCGTCCAGGGTATTTCAAGCGGTATAATTCGTAACACGCCTAGACTCACAAGACATGCTTGTGGGATCTACCTTACTTCAAAGACCTCCTTTGCCCACACAAATCGACGTGATGCATACCGAAAAGAATATCTGCGAGGCACTTTTTGGTAGATTGTTCGGCATAGAGGGGAAGTCAAAGGATAATACTAAGGCTAGAGTCGATCTGGAGGCGCTATGTGATAGACCGTTACAAAACATGCAACCCCCGAAAGGAAAGCATTACTAGACAAAGCCAAAGGCATGGTTCAATCTTGGAAGGCCAGCTATGAGGGAAATTATCTTGTGGGTGAAAATGCAGTTGAGGTTCCCCGTTGGGTATGCATCGAATCTAAAGAGGGGAGTGAATCTTGAAAAATTGAAGATATTTGTTCTCAACAGTCATGATTGGCACATAAGGATTGAGAGGGTAATGCCGGTGATGTTGCATGGCTTCATCCCTGAGGATGAATGGCTAGTACTCGCAGAGCTGAGCTATTTCTTCCGTGTTCTTTGTGCGAAAGAAAATGAAAGAGTTGGCGCGGAGTTGATCTGCAAGTTAGAGAAGATCTTTCCCCCGGGCTTCTTCAATCCAATTTAGCACTTGATTTTGCATCTCCCAACCGAGGCAAGATAGGGTGGCAAGCAAAATCGTTGGTGCTACGCAACTGAGAGGATGCAGAAGACGCTTCGAGCAAAATGTAAAAATAAACGTAGAATTGAAGCATCGATGGCCGAGGCATTCATTACTGAGGAGGCGGCAAACTTTGTGACAGCACACTACGAAGCCAGAAATCATCATTTGCATAATTCGAAGCCTCAGTACAATGTTGGCGACCCTAAAATGGGTGGATGCAACCTCAGCCTATTCAAAGGGGATCTCGCACCAGTCGGTGCTTCTAATTCCTTAACGTTGGATGTCGAAGAATGACGGACCATTTTGTTGTATATCTTAAACAACCTAACAGAAGTGCGGCTGTACATCGAGTAAGTTCTCGGTACATTGCTTCGCAACTTCTAATTCCTTTGAACTGCTCTTATTCCCTGATAAATTTGATACATTCGATACATCGCCAAATTCTCGTATGGAGCGGTGATCCAAAAGGATTCCGTCGAAGAGTATGAGCTTCTGGCAAAGCATGGAGGCGGCTAGACCGGTTTCCATCTTGGTTCAAACAAACGGTAATTTCCATTAGACCATTTCATTTCTTCGTCTAATTTGCAGCTAATGCAACAATCCCTTTCGTATTAAACTTGTAGGCCAATTCGGAGTTTATGGACGCCGAATTGAGACAAGTCATGAATGGTTTTCACTTTAAGGTATGTTCATTTCACAAATACGACATCAACGGGTATCACTTTCGTACCTATGGCAAAGAGCTATCTATGGTTGATTGAAATTCTACAAATTATTGTGTGTCTACTATCGGCGAAGGAGATACCGAGTATTATGGAAGAGTTGAAGCAATTTATGAACTTCAATTCTATGGTGCAAACCCACCAAACATCATAGTCTTCAAATGTTATTGGTTCCAGCCGAAGAAGACTAGAAGGACTCATGAATATATAGGGCTAGTGGAAATCAAACAAAGCACCCATTTGGATGTTCCCGATGTCTATATTACAGCTCAACAGGCAACCCAAGTTTTCTATCTACCGTGGGCCTGTCAGAGTGATTCAAATCTGAATGGTTGAGATGTCGTTTATGAAGTGTCGCCACGTGTTAGACCACCTCCCCCAATGAAGAGGATTATGAACCTCACATTAACCCAGACACATATGAAGGATAATTCTTCCAAGAAACACTTCTTTCCAAAAAACGATTCGAGAACCGCTCTACTTCACCCCAGAACATTGAAGTAGACAGCAACAATGAACCCGAATTCACCCCTGAACCAGAACAAGGAGAGGTTACTGCTGCGGATGAACTGTCAATTCTTTGTCGATTATGTAAAGGTAGCCTTCCACATGATGATGCATTTATTGATGATGATGATGATGAGCACGTCATTACTGATAGTGATGATGATGATGCATTTATTGATCCCGGAGCATTTATGAACCCGACGATGCAGATTATTATTAGGTATTCATTTTTTATGTTGTAATTGATTTATATAGTTACTTGTATGATTGTATGATTTATATAGTTACTTGCATAATTTTCTTACTTTGTATGATTTTTGTTATACATAGTGCCATGATCTTGATAACCGTCCCCATCGGCCCTCGCCCGCTATATGATTCGGATGTGGTAAATTATCTTTTATAACTATTTGTTGCATTTCTCATTTATGACAATTATTTCCATCAAGTTGACATAGAGATATTTTTATCTAGGAGGTATGTGAACTGAAAATTGCAACCGACCCTCTTGTTGAGAAGTTAAAGTTAGTTGAAAAATAAAATGAGTATTTGAAAGAAAAAATTAGAAGAATTGAAGAAGAGAAGATGATATTGGAGTTGTATGTTGCCGATGTCGTCGATGATCACAAGATGAAGATGAATGCAATGCGCTTGAAGATGGATGCAATGCACTTAAAGATTAAGAAGATTATAAAACATGCCATTGATAATGAGGCTTGGTATCACTATGACGTTTGATCAATTGTTACCTTAGTTGCGACCTTCATCGCATTTGTTGTGATGAGGGTAAGTTTTCACTAGTGTTTTGCTTAACAAATGCATACTTAGCTTATTTTCCTCCTAAATGGCCTAATTACCTAAGTTAGATAAAAAATGAGCTATACTTATGTAAGTTGGCTCAAAAATGGCATCATCACCTAGGTTAGCACAAAAATGATCTATACTTACCTTATTTTTCTCCAAATTGACATAATAAGCTTAGTTGACCTATACTTTACCTAGGCTAGCTATAAAATGACCTATACATAGCATTTTTCCTCCTAAATGAATTAATATGCTTAGTTAGATAAAAATGGCATAACTACCTAGGATAGCTCCATAATGATCTATACTTAGCTTACCTAGTTCATTTATGGCATAATTATCTTACTTAGGTAAAAAAATGGCATAATAACCTTGGTTTTGCTCCAAACTGTCATATAATTAGTTTATTTTCCTCCAAAACGACAAAATAACCTTACCTAGCTCCAAAATGACCGATTTTAACTAGGATAGCTCTAAAATGACCTAGACTTACCATTTTTGTCCACCAAAATGAATAAATATGCTCAGTTAGCTCAAAATGGCATAACTACCTAGGTTAGCACAAAAATAACCTACACTTAGCATTTTTACCTAGCTTAGCTAAAAAATGGCATTTTTACCTACCTTAGTTAGAAGAATAAGAAGATTAAGAAGAGGAGAGGAGAAAAGGAAAGAGAAGAAAAATTCTTCTTCTTCTTCTTCTTCTGCTTCTAGCTAGTCTTCTTCTTCTAGTCCTCTTCTTATTCTTTTTCTAACTTTCTTCTTCTAACTTTCTTATTTCCCAATTTACAAATTTGCTTTAGATGAGGAAGCTTGCATTGATGGAGTCTACTCTTCTCCTTGTGCTTCCTATTTGTTTTGATTTTGTAGGATGAACTATGTGAAACTTGCTACCTATATATGTATGTATGGATGAAACCATTGTATGCTTGTTGTTGGATATGTTGGCTAGCTATATATGTTGCATATGGACTTTTGATTTGGCATGTAGATGTGTTGGATGATCATATCCATATGGCAGGGATATGATTTGGTAAGTATATCTGTTGGTATGCTTGTTGAAAGTATTTTCAAATGTGTGTGTATATATATATCTGTGAAATTGATTGAATTTAAGAAAAAACAGAAAAACAGAGGCTATATATACAGGCACTTCGCCATCTGCTGGCAGACGGCAAAGCTGCCACGCGTTAGCTACCTGTGCAACCTGGGGTGCATTGGGCTTGCCTATATGGCATGATTTGCCGTCTGCTGGCAGACGACAAAGACTTTTGCATCTTTGTCGTCTGCCAGCAGACAGTAAAACATGCCACATGTCAGCTACCTAGGGGCATCTGGGCTGGCCTATACAGGCACTTTGTCGTCTGCTGGCAGACGACAAAGCACGTCGTTAGCCCCTTAACGGACCTAAGCTGCCACGTGTGTCGTCTGCTGGCAGACGGCAAAGACCTTTGCATCTTTGCCGGCCACCAGTAGACGACAAAGAGCCCTTTGCCGTAGTTTGTTCAGCTGGATGTGTTGCTGCCTGCTGGCTGACGGCAAAGGCATTTGCCGTCCGCTAGGCATGCCTTTGCCGTCAGCCAAACGACAAAGTGCCTGATTCCTGTAGTGTAGCAGGAACGGCTCTTACCTACATGTAGGATTGAAAGTATGTCTAGAGGGGGGTGATTAGACTACTTGACCAAATAAAAATCTAGCCTTTTCCCAATTTTAAGTCTTGGCAGATTTTAACAACTTAGCACAAGTAATTAACCTACACATGCAATTCTAAGATTATAATAGCGGAATGTAAAACAATTGCATATGAAGGTAAAGGGAGGAGTTTGTGGGAGCAAACGCAATGTAGACACGGAGATTTTTGGTGTGGTTCTGATAGGTGGTGCTACCATACATCCACGTTGATGGAGACTTCAACCCATGAAGGATAACGATTGCGCGAATCCACGGAGGGCTCCACCCACGAAGAAGCAACCTTGTCTATCCCACCATGGCCATCGCCCACGAAGGACTTGCCTCACTAGGGTAGATCTTCACGAAGTAGGCGATCTCATTGCCCGTACAAACTCCTTGGTTCAACTCCACAATCTTGATGGAGGCTCCTAAGTGACACCTAGCCAATCTAGGAGACACCACTCTCCAAAAGGTAATAGAGGGTGTGTTGATGATGAACTCCTTGCTCTTGTGCTCCAAATGATAGTCTCCCCAACACTCAGCTCTCTCTCATATGATTGGATTTGGTGGAAAGAGGGTTTGAGTGGAAAGCAACTTGGGGAAGGCTTGAGATCAAGATTTATGTGGTTGGAATGGAATATCTTGACCTCAACACAAGTGTAGGTGGTTCTCTCTCAGAAAATGTAAGTTGGAAGTGTAGGCATGTTCTGATGGCTCTCTCCTTGAATGAAGAGTGGGTGGAGGGGTATATATAGCCTCCACACAAAATCTAACCGTTACACACAAATCACCGAACTCGGTGGGACCGAATCATGAAACTCGGTCAGACCGATTTAGTTCAAAATGTGAACGTTGGGATTTTCGATGGGACAGACATGTCAACTCAGTGGGACCGATTCCATTAGGGTTAGGGCATAACTTAATCTCGGTGAGACCAATTACACAAACTCAGTGGGACCGATTTTGGTAACAGGCAAACAGAGAGTTGGTCAGGCAAACTCGGGGACCGATTCGCTCATCTCGGTTGGACCGAAACTTACGAAGGGGAAACAGAGAGTTTGCATTGCAATCTCGGTGGGACCGATCTCTCATCTCAGTTGGACCAAAACGTTACGAAGGGAAACAGAGAGGTTGCAATCCCATCTCGGTGAGACCGAGATCCCTATCGGTGAGACCGAAATGACTAGGGTTTGTGGCGGTGGCTATGTCAAGTGAACTCGGTGGCGCCGGGTAGGAAATTTCGGTGGGGCCGAGTTTGACTTTTGGTTTGGGACATATGTGGATATGAGAAAGTAGTTGAGGGTTTTGGAGCATATCACTAAGCATTTTGAGCAAGTAATTCATTAAGCAACACCTCATCCCCTTTTAATAGTATTGGCTTTTCCTATGGACTCAATGTGATCTTGGATCACTAAAAGTAAAATGTATAGTCTTGAGCTTGAGCCAACATGTGTTCTTAGTATTTTGAGGGGTCCACTTTCTAATCCATGCCATGCCAAACATTGAGCTTTCCTGAAATATTTATCTTGAAATAGCATTGGCTCAATGGGCTATATGTTGTTAGGAATTACCAAAACCACCCAGGGATAGTTGTAGTTTCACTATGCAAAACAACAATGGTGATTACCAAGTTTTCTGTTTTAACCTTCTTCAAGGACCGGCCGTAGTAAAATTTGATTCAACTAAAGTAGGAGAAATAGACACCCGCCAGCCACCTTTATGCAGAAAAAGTTGCATGTCAGTCGGTGGAACCGGTCTCATGTTCGTGGACATGTAAGGTTGTCTGGGCCGCTTCATCCCCCAATGCTGTTGAATCAAAATAAGACGTTGGTGGTAAGCAGTATGAACATCACCGCCCATGACTCCTTTGTGTTCTACTCGTGCATATCATCTATGCATAGACCTAGCTCTGATACCACTATTGGGGAACGTTGCATGGAAAACAAAAAAAATTCTACACACACGCAAGATCTATCCGTGGAGATGCATAGCTATGAGAGGGGAGAGTGTGTCTACGTACCCTCATATACCGTTTAGCGGAAGTGTTTATCAACGCAGCTGATGTAGACGTACACCTTCACGATGCAACTGATCAAGTACCGAGCGTACAACACCACCGTGTTCAGCACACGTTCAGCTCGATGACATGCTCGCCTTCTTGATCCAGCAAGACGGGCAAAGTAGTAGATGAGTTCCAACAGCAGGACGGTGTGGTGATGATGGTGGTGCAACTATCTCTGCAGGGCTTCGCCGAGCACTATGAAAATTATGACTGAGGACGAACTAGAGGGAGAGGGGTGCCTCACACGGCTTGGGGATCATGGTGTGTGTAACCCCACTCCCTCCTCACATATATATAGGTGGAGGGGAGGGGAGGCAGCCCTAGGGGCGCCCCAAGGTGGCCGGTGGCCGCCCTGGGCTCCTGCCCTAGGGGCCTCCCCTTTCCTTATTTAGGGGTGGAGGAGATGGAAGGGGAGGGCCGACGGCTGCCCTACCTTGGTGCCCCCCTCTCTTCCTTGGCTCATGGCCAGGGGAGGTGGAGTGCACCCAACCCCTTAGTGGGCTGGTGCGCCTCCCTCCTTTGGCCCATGGGGCCCACCAAGTGCTAGTGGCCTCCTGAAACCCCTTTCAGCATTCCTATAAAACCCAGTACATTCCAAAACCTTTCCGGTGACCAAAATAGCATCGTCCTATATATCAATCTTTACTTCTGGACCATTCTGGATCTCCTCCTCACGCCTGTGATCCCATACGGGACTCCAAACAACATTCGGTCACCAACTCACACAACTCATATAATACTATATCGTCAACTAACATTAAGCGTGCGGACCCTACGGGTTCGAGAATGATGTAGACATGACTAAGACGCTTCTCTGGTCAATAACCAATAGTGGGACCTAGATGCCCATATTGGTTCCTACATATTCTATGAAGATCTTTATCGGTCAAACCTTTATGACAATATACGTATTTCCCTTTGTCTGTCGGTATGTTACTTGCCCGAGATTCGATCGTCGGTATCTCCATACCTAGTTAAATCTTGTCATCGACAAGCCTCTTTACTCGTTCCGTAATACATCATCTCGTAACTAACTCCTTAGTCACTTTGCTTGCAAGCTTCTTGTGATGCTGTATTACCGAGAGGGCCCAAAGATACCTCTCCGATACACTGAGTGACAAATCCGAATCTCGATTCACACCAACTCAACGGACACCTTCAGAGATACCTGTAGAGCATCTTTATGATTGCTTGATTACGTTGTGATGTTTGATAGCACACAAGTTATTCCTCCAGTATCCGAGAGTTGCATGATCTAATGGTCGAAGGAATATGTATTTGACATTAAGAAAGCAGTAGCAATAAACTGAACGATCATATGCTAAGCTAATGGATGGGTCTTGTCCATCACATCATGATGTGATCCCATTATTAAATGACAACTCATGTCTATGGTTAGGAAACCTTAACCATCTTTTGATCAACAAGCTAGTCTAGTAGAGGCATACTAGGGACATGGTATTTGTTTATGTATCCACACATGTATTTAAGTTTCCAGACAATACAATTCTAGCATGAATAATAAACCTTTATCATGAATAAGGAAATATAATAATAACAACTTTATTATTGGCTCTAGGGCATATTTCCATGAGTTTTTACGCACACACACACAACATACAGTTTGTGCCAGTTATTTGCTCCTGAATTCTGGGTGTGACCTGATAGTAGTAAATGTGGATATATTGATTCCTGTTCAATTTTATCTGGGTGGCACTAATCTGTTTGCTTTTCTTATATTGTTTCACAAAATGGTAGAATGTAAATAAGAAAATACGTTCAACCTCGTTAAAGAGAAGATAAAATCTACAAAGGAAAAACTTTCGAGATCCTCACAGAGGACATAAACTAGGGTCATCAGCAATGATCATGTGACAAGGCTTATTAGTTACGCTAATGTTGTTACGTGTTGAGCACATAAACAGCGGTTGTCCATCCATCTATCTACAACCATTACTCCATCGATCTTGTAAGCTAAATAATTCTTAGACTGTTCGATAATTTAGCAAATTCAGACCCAAAGAAGTAGTTCAGCAGTTTAGTAAACTGAATAATTATTAGACCATTAAGAAAAACTAAGATCTATAAAATAGCTTCTTTATATTTTTGTCTCGCATGTTTAGTACTGTGTGTCTGGCATGTTCATAGAGCCACTTGTGGAGTGAGATGAGAATAACAATTGCACTTATGTAATGTTTGGTCGTATAGACATATGCAAAAGTTGCTTATGCATTATCACTAGTTTTGATTGCTGCTTTACTAATAACTGTGAACGCAATAGTATGTTTGAGGGCTTATTGACTTGCAAGTTTACCATTTGCAGAACCATCATCTTATTTTATTTTTTCATGTACAACTCGGCAAAAGAAGGTTGTGAAGACCTTCCCACGCCAGACATCTGGATCTTTTCGCCCCATTGAGCAATGTCTTAAGTACAACATGAATGTCAGGGCCAGCTCTAAATGTTGGTTGGATGCATGAGAGGAAGTGTACTTGATCCTACGCTCGGCCAGGCCGTGGACGACCAGTACTTCCTTGAGAAATACTGGCATCGCTAGAGAGAATTCACCACTCCCTCCACCATGAACTATGTTTTTTCTCTGGTTGCTCTCCCAAGTTTTGTGAATGTTGTGTGTCATGTTCTTGCTAAATGCAAGGGATTGTGTTCTTAATCAGTCCTGATGTTTTAGTTTCTAGAGGTGTTGCTTATTTGGTCAGATTTCCTTACTTGCTTCAAGCATAAGAATAAGTTTATAAGAACAGAATATTGATACTCTGCGAGCTATGAGTAGAATGCTCTATTTTCCTGGGTCACCTTTCTTGTACGAATGAGCATCCTGTTTTAACTAGCTGGATAACAAAAGCATTGTACTAGCTGAATTTTTGTTATCATTCTAAAGAACTTGTCTTTCTTTTTTGAATGGTCTCGTCATAATATATTGTCTCTAGTTTTCTGATTCTTCTCTGCTGATTCATGTAAACAGGCGACTCTGGAAGGCATGTTGTCGTTCTGTTAGCCCAGTCCCGACTGTGGAAGGCATTTTGTTCATGACAGGAGCAGGTGCCTAGTTTGAAATGCTATCGAAGGAGCTCCGTCATGAAGAATATAGCACTTGTAGAGGTTATTAAGTATTAGTTACTACACTTGGTAGACCAGGAGCTCCATACTGAATGTAGAGCAGGAGTGCCATTGTATTATGTGTTATTTGTAGAGCAGGAGCACCGGATTCAGCCATTGTATTATGTGTTATTTGTAGAGCAGGAGCTCCATACTGAATCTGGTTGTTATTTGAAGTATTATTATATGTGTTTTCTGTCTGTGCCAATTTAAATACTGCTTATTTATTTATTGCCAAATTGAAACATGAAGAATATGACCCTGACAGCTCGGACCCACTTACTAGAACCTGACAAGTTGGACCTGCTTACTAGAATATGATAACTGGGACCCATCTGACTAGTGGACCCATTTTCTCTGTAAAAAACAAACTATTGGGAAAAAAGGCCACGGCCCAAAAATGAGAAGGCTGTTGTGTTGGGCTTAGCCCATGTAGCTGACCAAAATTAATAGAAAAAATATTAGAGGGCTGGATTATAGGGCTTGGCTCACAAACAAGGCTAAATTGGACCAGGCTGATTCTTATCAACGACCAATACAATTGGTCGCAATTTTGCCACGTCAGCTTGCCACGTTGGATCCGACGTGGCCTGGGTAGACAACCAGTGACCAAAATAATTTTCCGTTGAACCAACGACCTTTTGTTTTGGTTGTTGTTTTCTATGACCATTTCATGAAGAAGGTCGTCAAGTTTAATTAAAGACGAACAACTTTTGACCAACTGTTTTTGGTCAAAAAAAGGTCGCAAATGAAAAACAATGACCATTCGATGACAAATATTGATGGTCGCAAGTTGACATATTTCTTGTTGTGTCGGTCAACAAGCCGGAGCAACTGGACAAGGTGAGGGCTCACTGATGGATCACCAACCAACCTATACTAAGAAGTTTAGGATAAGCGGGTAAGGTACAACAACAAGTTACAAAAGCAGGCTATGCATCAGAATAGGAGCAAACAATTACAGTAGCAAAATCTAATGCAAGCATGAGAGAGAATGGAATGGGCGATATCAGAATGATCAAGGGGGGTTTGCTTGCCTGGAAGCTCTGCTGAAAAGGAAGAAGTGTCGTCGATGTAGTCGATCATAGAGGCATCGGCAACGGTCTTGGGGTCTACCAGAGAGAAGAGGGGGGAAGAAACAGTAAATACAAAGCACACAAATGAATCACTCAGCATGACATGATGATAGGCGATGCTAGGGTGTTCTAACGCGGTGCTACACGATACCGGCGAAGGGGGAAAACATCCGAATTTTTTTCCCGAAGTTTGCATTTTTGGATAGATGAAACAGAGGGGGACGGTTCCACGCTCACTATGCTAGGGGCATGTGAGAGACGAACGAAGCACGTATTCGGATTCGTCATATTTTCTGAGCAACTTTCATGTGAAAAACATTTTTATCTGATTTATTGTTTATTTTATTAATTTTCAAATTTTGAATGAATTTCTAGATTTATTTTTAATTCAAAAATAACTGCTAAAATGCTAGTTGCACCAGCACAATGTAAACAAAGTGTACACAATGACTGATAGTCAACAGGGGTGGGGCCCCCTGTCATTGTCTCCTCTAACTAATTACATATTTAAATTAACTAATCTAGTTCTTTAGGTTACTTAAGATTAATTAATTAAGTTAATTAATCATTTAACTAATTATTTACTTACTTTTATTAATATTATTATTTTTTAATCTTTTTTACAGGGCATGGGGCCCATAGGCCAGTGGCCCGGGGGCAAGCAGGCGTGGGCTAAACGGGTGAGGGCTGAGCGTAGCCCGCCCGAGCGTGAGGCGAGGCCACCGAGCGGCGGGGGAGCCCGCTGGGTGGAGTAGTGGGGGTGGAGTGATGAGCTGTGCACAGAGGCGGTGGTGGCCAGGAGAGATGGGGGAGGGCCGCGATCGCGGCGGCCGGCGCAGCGGGAGGCGAGGCGAGCAACGACGAAGGGGCCAAGGCAAGGGCGGTAGCAGCAATAGCAGCTGCAGCTGCAGGGAGGCACTGTCACAGCTGCGGGCAGCAGCAAGCAGGTGCAGCAGCGGAGCTGCAGCGACAGCATGGAGCAGGAGCGGGGGGGAGATGCCGTGGTCGGACACGGCGGGGCACGTACGGGTCGGCGGCATGACGGTGCGGCGAGCTGCGACGGAGCGCACAGGGACAGGGGCTACGCGGGGTTCATGCGGGGGAGCACCGACACGAGTGGAAGCGAACGCACGTGGGCGTGCACGAGGGTGTGTGGGGTGTAGGGCAATGTGGCCACGGGCGCCCGCAGGCATGGTGCGCACGATGAGCGCGCGCGCCGGCAGGGCCGAGGTGGGGGCGACGACTATGACACAAGGAAGAGAGGGGAGAGGTCATGAGGGATCGAGGGCTCATAGAGAGTGTCGCCGGCGTATCGGTGAGGCCGGAGGTGGGCGAGGTGAAGAGGAACGACAACGGCGTTGCGGTGGCCGGAGGTGGAAGAAGAGGGCCGGGCCGGTGATGGAGGGGCTCCCGGCTCGCCTTCTACTGCGTAGAGGAAGTAGCCAGTGGCAGTGGAGCTCCGGGACGCGTCGTGCAGGACGGGGGGGGGACGGTCGCCGCAATGGATGACGGCGGCGGTGACAGAAGGCGCTTCGGTGGGATGGAGAAAGGGGGTGTCGGTGTACAAAAGTAGGGGCTCTCCTTTTGCACCCCTTTACTTGTGCACGGGCAGTCAAAGCCACGCCCACGGCCACACTAAGTAGGGCAGAGGAGGGATGCCGAAGCACAAGAAAACCAAAGCAATGCCAAGACCAGAGACGCAGAGAGAGCAAGAGGGCGAGGTGGACTCCCCCGGCAAGACCCTTGCCGGGGTGGCTTCCGCAGCCTCGGCAAGATCCTTGCTGGGGCAACTTGCCTGACGCCAGCAGAGCGCGCCACCCTTGAGCCCAAGGGGTTCCCACACCATATTGGAACCAAGGCTCGGGAGGCACCTCCGTGGTGGCATGCAGATCTTTGTAGAGATCATAGATACACAAGATCAGATGGAAACCAGAAGACGATGATCCTTGGCGAGATCCTTGTCAAGGAGATCCACGAGACCCCCCGCAAGATCCTTGCCGGGGACGACCGTGGTGCCGTAGCAAGACCCTTGCCGGGCCCTCGGCAAGACCCTTGCCGAGGACGCCTGCGGGGCCGCAGCCAGGCCCGCGTCCGCCAAGACTCTGCCGCCGCTCCCATACAGTTGCCAGCTCGACCAGGTGCTGCGTGGCAGTGCGTGGCCTCTACACCAACTCGGCAAGCACCTGCGTGGTGTTATGCAGATCTTCATGAAGGCTCCACCACTACGCCAGCCCAGCAGCCAGCCAACGTGGCGCTACAACGCCTCGTCAGCTTGGACGCGCGTTGGAGCCAGGCGAGGCGACGACAGCTCGGACGAGCTTCTTTGCCGTCCCCAATAAAGCAAGAGGAGCATGTCGGCAGCGCACTAAATGTGTTTGTCCGACGGTGCCAGTGGATAGACTTAGCCCCTGTACACCTTTCCACCTCATGTGTGCCACTTTGGCGACCCCTTTTTGTCTATAAAAGGAGTCCCGAGGCGTACTGGAGAGGGATTAGGATCTTTTGGACTAGAGAGCCACCACAGCTAGTTCAAGAACACAAGAACACCTAAATATACATCAAAGCAGTACTAGGGTTTTACGCTTCTCCGCGGCCCGAACCTGGGTAAACAATTTGTGTGCTGACCAACAGACCCGCCCTTTGCACAATCCCGCGTCCGCCAATCGTAGAAGGGATCCCAGTGACCCCATAGGTGTCGTTTCCCACCGACATCTCTGGCATGCCAGGTAGGGGCTGCACAGCTTGTGAGAATCCGGTCTAACAGTTAGTTTATCATTTCTTCATCGCCATGGCTCCGTGGAAGAAGACGATCACGACGATCGGCTCGTTGGGGGCCGAACGGCCCGTACCAGTGCGGGCGAGTGGTGGGGCGATCACGGACGGAAGCCGAGGCGCAGCTCGCGAACACCCACATCGCTTTGGCAGCCAAAGCCTGGCGAGCGGCGTCATTCATTCGCAAGACGATGGGCCACACGCTACCAAATCCAAAGACAGAGCCAGCCCCCCCCCCCCCCCCCCCCCCCCCCGCGCAGGCGGCGCGGGGCCCTCCAGGGGTGGTGTCGTGCCACCCATGGGCGGCGCGTCAACTTCTGAGGCGCCTACGCCGGCGCCCCCGACGCACTCTTCCCAGGTTGTGCGTGACGAGCAGCGTCACCACGCTGGCGACCCTGGGCACCGTCGTGGGAAGAGTCATGTGCATCATTCGCGGAGGCCAGCACGCGCGCCGAAGTGCTGGCAAAAATGGCGTACAGCCACCATGCCGTGATAGAGCTCCTTCTAATGTGGTTAGAAGCCGGAGCGCATCATGGTCCATGCAGCTTTCGCCACCACCCACGCCAGCGGAAGCTTTGGCACGCGCGAAGTTGCTCCTGGACTTTCCTCCTGCTGTGGAGAAACTCGATGAGTGGAGAGCCACCATCCGAAGCCTCGTTGGTGTTGCCAACAAAGATGAGCCACGATTGCAGGGCCCCTGGCCGGTGCTCCGTCAAGCCACCGTGTGTCATTGCACTCTCCTCCTCCACGCCAGCCACCGCAGGTGCCGATCCGTCGTGACGGCGCTTGTGATAACATTTCCGTAGCATCGTCCGACCCACGGACCCACCGCGATCAGCGCCAAGTTCTTCGGGAGCGAGCCCGTGAAGACGCTCGAACCACCATCGAGCGCCGGCGTGATGTGCGCCACTAGTCAGATAGGCGGGCGGGGGCCACTATGGACCACCTAGCGCCGGGGGGCTCTAGCGACCTACCCTATGAGGTGGGCAGCCCGGCCTTTACCCGTGAGTTGTGGCAGTTCCAGTGGCCCTCCCACCGCACGTTCAAGCCAGACGTTGGCGAGAAGTACAACGGCAAGACCCACCCGTCAGAGTTCCTCAGCATCTACACCATCGCGATGCAAGATGCTAGAGCCCGCGATAACAAGGTGCTTGCCAATTACTTCCCGCCGGCACTCAAACCCAATGTCATGTCATTGCTGATGCACTTGCCAGCGGATTCCATTTCTTCTTGGTCGGACTTGTGCCATGAGTTCGTTGGCGCCTTTACCGTAGGCCACCAAGCTCATGGCCAGGCAAGCGATTTGCATATCATCCCCTAGAAGGAAGGTGAAACCCTGCGCAAGTACATACAGAGGTTCAGCCGAGTGCAATACAACATCCCAGATATTCATCCCGCCACCGTGATCAGCGCATAAGAATGTGCGCAACCGCAAGATGCGTGAAGAGCTGGCGATGAACAAGGTCAAAGATGTGGCCGAACTTTATGTTCTGGCCGATAGGTCCGCTCGAGTGGAAGAGGGGAGGAAGTACCCCGGCGAGGACGCCAGCGCAGAAACCGACTCCATAGATGAAGACGCGGCCACCCTGACGAAAAAGGTCCGGCACCGCAACAGGAAGCGCAACGGTAAGACCGTGCTTGCCATCAAGGGATCCGAGGACACCGGCGCTGCCAAGAAGGCCAAGGCAGACGACCCCGGCAAGGAAATTGCCGGGTGCGCCGCTTGCCGGGCCTTGGAAGCTGCCGACAAGCCAGGAGGCTCCGACAAGCAATATTGCAAGATCCACCGCACCAAGGGCCATGACCTCCATAACTGCCGGCAAGTCAAGCTGCTTGCTGAGAAGCAAAAAGCTGAGTATGAGAGGCGGGACAAGGAGAGGGGCCAGGATGGTGCTAAGGGGTCTGGCAAGAAGCGTGGCGGCCAAGGAGGCCGCCACAGAAAGGATAATCAGCAAGAGAGGCCTGCTTGGGGCCGCGACAAGAAGCAAGAAGATGATGATCATGACGAAGATGACGAGTCCGGCAAGCACGAGTTCCAGAAGGCTACAGAGGCCATGTGCATCGATGGTGGCGCCTCATTGCACACTTCTCACCGCCAACTCAAGCAGTGGGCGCGTGAGATTACAGCTAGGGAACCATCCCTCGATGCTCAGAAGCCACTAAAATGGTCCAGCACGCCTATCATTTTCGATGCTGAGGACCACCGTGACCGCACGACTGCGGTCGGGTGTTTGCTGTTGTTGGTCTCGCCAACAATATGCAACCTCAAGGTGACAAAGATGCTAGTTGACGGTGGGTCTGGTCTGAACTTGATCTCGCCCATTGTGATCAAAAGGCCGCAGATTCCTGATGGAGACCTCGAAGAGATGGGTACGTTTCAAGGGGTCAACCCAGGGAGGAGTCAGCCGAAGGGTAAGGTCACGCTGCCCGTGATGTTTGGAGGCGAGTTAAACTATAGGATGGAGAGGATTGTTTTCGATGTAGCCGAGATCCCCTTGCCCTACAACAGGATTCTCGGCCGCCCGGCACTAGCAAGTTCATGGCGGCGTCGCATTACGCCTACAACACGCTGAAGATGCCAGGGCCAATGACCATCATCACCGTCCCCTCCAGCAAGAAGGATGCACTGATCTGCGCCGACCAACTCTACCAGGAAGCAGTTGCAGTGACTGCCACCAAGGCACTCGCTCCTGCCATTGGAGCCCCGACAGGGAAGAAGACCGGCAAGATCTCTCGCACCCACTCCGGCAAGCGCACCTCTTCGGATTGTTGTGCTCCCGTCGAGGACGTGCCAGAGAGCTCCACCGGCAAGATCAAGAAATCCAGAGCTGCGCCATCACAGACCAAGAGGGTGTCCGTCGAGGAGGATGGCACGGGAGGGGCTTTCACCATAAGCTCCACCCTGGACAGCAAATAGGAAAGCACGCTCGTTACCTTCCTGCGGGCGAATGTCGACGTGTTTGCACGGCAAGCATCCGACATCCTTGGCGTTCCCAGGAAGGTGATTGAGCACCATCTTTCTGGCTGCCCTCATGCACGACCCGTCAAGCAGAAGGTTAGGAAGCAAGCTTTGGAACGATAGGAGTTCATTATGGAGGAGATCAGGAAGTTGGAAGCGGCAGGCTTGGTGAGAGGAGTACTCCATCCGACGTGGTTGGCCAATCTGGTAGTAGTGCGCAAGGCGAATGGGAAGTGGAGGTTGTGTATTGACTACACAGATATCAATAAGGCTTGTCCCAAGGACCCTTTCTTGTTGCCGTGCATTGACCAGATTGTTGACTCCACGGCCGGGTGTGATCTACTATCATTCCTTGACGCCTACTCGGGGTACCACCAAATCTTCATGGCGAGAGAAGACGAAGAGAAGACAGCGTTCATCACCCCATGTGGCACGTATTGTTTTATGGATGCCTTTCGGGTTGAAGAGTGCTGGCTCGATGTTTGCAAGGGAGGTCCAGATTCGTTTTGAGCCCCAGCTACATAGAAATATGGAAGCTTATATGGATGACATAGTGGTCAAAACCAAAGATAGGGCGACACTTGTACAAGATATGGAAGAGACGTTTGCGAATCTGCGCAAGATCAACCTCAAGTTGAACCCTGAGAAGTGTGCCTTTGGCGTTCCGTCCGGTGAACTTCTCGAGTTCTTTGTGTCACAACATGGGATCGAGGTAAACCTAGACAAGAAAAGGATATTGAGCAGATTAGGGCACCCAAGCGGATCAAGGACGTGCGTCGGCTCACTGGATGCATTGCCGCCATGAGCAGATTCATCTCCAGGTCTGTTGAGCGTGCCCTTCCCTTTTGCAAAATCTTGAAAAAGGCGGGCCCAATGGAATGGACCCCAGAGGCCGAAGTAGCGCTGCAGGATTTGAAGAAATACCTCCCCTCTACACCGATACTGGTTGCGCCCAAACCCCAAGAACCCTTGCTGCTATACCTGGCGGCAACGAACCAAGTGGTCAGAGCCGCACTAGTGGCGCACAGGGAGGTCGACGAAGAGGCAAGGCCCCCGGCAGGGTCCGATGCTGGCAGGGCAGGGCCTGCGCAACTAGACGAAGTGCTGCCAAAGAAGTAAATGATGCAACACCTGGTTTACTTTGTCAGCTCCCTCTTGCAGGGGGCTAGGTCAAGGTACTTCGGTGTGCAGAAATTGCTCTTCGGCCTCCTTATGGCCTCGAGGAAGCTGCGTCATAACTTCCAGGCACACGAGATCACCGCCGTCACCCGCCTCCCATTCCAACGGATATTGCATAACCCAGACGCGACCGGGAGGATTGTGGAGTGGGTCGTGGAGCTGTCGAGCTTTGGTTTGAAGTTTGAAAGTACATCGACAATCCAGAGCAGCGTCTTGGCAGAGTTCATTGCCGAGTGGACCTCGATGCCAGACGAAGAGATCTAGGAGACCACCCTCCCCGACAAGGAGGCAAGTCACAACTGGATTATGTACTTTGACAGGGCTTTCTCGCTGCATGGCGCCGGTGCTGGTGTGCTGCTCGTCGCACCCATCGGAGAGCACCTCAAGTATGTAATCCATATGCACTTTCCCAGTGAGATGTCCACAAACAACACTACTGAATATCAGGGATTGCATGCCGGTCTCATGATCGCGGCAGACCTCGGGATCAAGAAGCTCATCGTCAAGGGTGATTCACAACTTGTTCTCAGGCAAATCAACAAAGATTATCAAAGCCCGTTGATGGAGGCCTAGATGGATGAGGTGAGGAAGCTGGAGGAGCGCTTCGACGGTATACAGGCAGAGCATGTTCCCCGAGTGGAGAACGACATCGTCGACTACCTGTCAAAGCACGCTGCCTTCAAACTACCTGTGGAACCATGTACTTTTGTGCTTTGGCTGACTCAACCATTCGTTGAACCATCAACAGAGCAGAACAAGCGAAGGAAATCAGACCCTGGCAAGTACTTTCCTGCCGAGCTCCCAGGAGACGCCGGCAAGGATGTTGCCGTGGGCACTGAGCCAGCCGTGGGGCAACCGACTCCGGCAGGCCGTCAAGTCCTGGCTATAGAGACGACTGCTCCCTTGGCAGAGGAAGTGCCTTTAGTCCTTGCCGTCGAGCGTCAGGCTTCGGCATGGGCACAACATACCGTCCGATTCCTCCAAACAGGGGAACTCCCTGAGGAGCAGGAAGAAGCGGAGAAAGTAGCCCGACAGTCTTCCATGTATCAGTTTGTTGACGACGTCCTATATAGAAAAAGACCAAGCGGTGTGAAATTAAAGTGCATTCCACGGGAGGAAGGACTGGAGTTGTTGGCAGAGATACACGAAGGCATATGTGGCTCCCACATAGGGTCAAGTGCCCTTGCTAGCATGGCATTCTCGCAAGGTTTCTTCTGGCCCACCGCCCTCCAGGATGCAACGACACTAGTAACCAAGTGTGAAGCGTGTCAGTTCCATTTGAAGAAGCTTCATCAACCAGCTCGAGCGCTCCAAACAATCCCTCTCTCCTAGACATTCTCGGTCTGTGGGCTCGACATACTGGGCCCCTTTCCCCGTGCTGTCGGGGGCTTTGGGTACTTGTACGTTGCAATCGACAAGTTCACAAAGTGGCCGAAGGTGGAAACAGTGAGAAAGGTGACAACATAATCAGCCATCAAATTCTTCAAGGGGCTAGTCTGCCATTTCGGTGTGCCAAATAGGATCATCACCGACAACGGCACACAGTTCACGAGCCATGCCTTCATGCAGTACATCCAAGACCTCGGCAGCAAGGTATGTTTTGCTTCTGTTGCACATCCACAAAGCAAAGGCTAGGCTGAGAGGGCAAATGCTGAAGTGTTGCGAGGCCTCCGGACAAGGACTTTTGACAGGCTACGCAGGTGCAGACGATGCTGCATTGATGAATTGTTGGCGGTTCTTTGGTCAATCAGAACGACGCCAAATCGAGCCACCGGTCAGACACCCTTCTCCCTCGTTTTTGAGGCAGAAGCAGTTCTCCCCATGGAACTCACATATGGGTCACCTCGAGTGCTCGCTTATGATGAGCTTGAGCAAGAGAAGTTGCGGCAAGATGACGCGATGCTCCTTGAGGAAGATCGTCTTCGGGTGGCTGTACGAGTAGCGCGCTACCAGCAAGCCTTGCGCCGCTACCATAGCCAGAAGGTTCATGCCCGAAGCTTTGAGGAAGGGGACCTTGTTCTTCGGCACATTCAGTCGGCCAAGAATTCCAAATAGTTGACGCCAGAGTGGGAAGGCCCTTATCGGGTAATACAAGTCACTAGGCCTGGCGCAGTCCGCTTGGAGACCGAAGATGGCGTTCCAGTGAGCAACTCCTGGAACATCGAACATCTTCGCAAGTTCTACCCATAAGGCGCGGTTGCCGGGCCCCCCGGCAAACTACCTTTTGTACAAGCCTTGCCGGCAAGGCATGTAACCCTTTGTACAAAGCCAGGCGCAGACCCTGAGCATAAATAAATAAAGCGCTGGCGCCCTAAGTTATAGCATGCATGCTAGGTTGAGTCTCTCCCTCAGTTAGGGTTGACAGTGCTTAGCGGCGGCTAACCCCTAGCATAGAGGTCGAGTGTGCGTCACTCTGTTACTTTCCGTCTTCTTTGGTTCACAGGGTACATGGACATTTCTGCTGAGCTATTGGGAGGAAAAAGAACGGGCCGGCGCTCTGGCCCCGGCAAGCCAAGGTTGCCGGGGGCTGCAGACACAAGGATCTAACAGCGGCAGGCCAAGGTTGCCGGGGGCTGCAACGTCAGATAAGTTTTTCTCCCCCCACTTCGTACGCCTGTATGAACCTTGAACGTATAAAGCTTCGCTCGCTCTCGTACCATCTTGCCCCCTCCATCCCGTGTCCGAAAGCTCTACTTTGGACCGGGACTTGGTTGTAGTGCAGTGGGAAGAGGGCGAGTGAAAGGCCTAATCCTACTTGGGCCCTACCCCCGCCAAGAGCGTCAGCGTAGTCAAGCCATAGAGTAGGAGGACGGCAAGGCTTGTTGCTGGGAGATCATGTTTATCTTAAGAAAACGAGGATGCGTTCCTCGGTGTGGCCCTCGCCCACGTGCAAACACCCTTCCTTTCATTCATACGTTGCAAACAAGTACAATTCATACTGAATGGGTACACGAGCAAGGGGATTACAAATTTTGAAATCTAACGAGTGCCCGCAGGCTTACAAACTAGAAAAGATAAGTGCCCGTGATCCTCGTTCTTGCCCCTTTCCTCCCAGGTGCGGCAGGTAAAGGCAAAAAGGAGGGGACGGGGAACGCGCCGATGGAGAGCTTGATGAGGAAGGCCCTTGTCGGTGTCAAAACCGGCGGATCTCGGGTAGGGGGTCCTGAACTGTGCATCTAGGATCGATGGTAACAGGAAACGGGGGACACGATGTTTACCCAGGTTTGGGCCCTCTCTATGGAGGTAATACCCTACATCCTGCTTGATTGATCTTGATGAATATGAGTGTTACAAGAGTTGATCTACCACGAGATCGTAATGGCTAAACCCTAGAAGTCTAACCTGTATGACTATGGTAATGAATATCCACTTTCCGAACTAACCCCTCCGGTTTATATAGACACCGGGGGGATCTAGGGTTTACATAGAGTCGATTACATAAGAAGGAATCTTCATAGTCGACCGCTAAGCTTGCCTTCCACGCCAAGGAGAGTCCAATCCGGAAACTAGTACAGTCTTCGGCCTTCATGTCTTCACAGCCCATCAGTCCAGCCCATGGATAACAGGCCAGACACCCAAGGACCCCTTAGTCCAGGACTCCCTCAGTAGCCCCTGATCCTAGCTTCAACGACAAGGAGTCCGCTACGCAGATTGTCTTCGGCATTACAAGGCGGGTTCCCTTCTATCCGAACTTCAAGATAGTCTTCGGATGCGATGATAGTATCCGGACCTGCCACACAGACACCATACACAACCGCAAAGAGAATATATTTTTACACGAATTCAACCCATCGACCACTTTTTGGTAATATGGCACCACGCCTGCCCGGCCATGATACATCTCCAACATATCTATAATTTTTTATTTTCCATGCTATATTACCTACTGTTTTGGACATTATTGGGCTTTATTATCCACTTTTATATTATTTTTGGGACTAACCTATTAACCGGAGGCCCAGCCCAGAATTGCTGTTTTTTGCCTGTTTTAGGGTTTCAAAGAAAAGGAATATCAAACAGAGTCCAAACGGAATGAAACCTTCGGGAACGTGATTTTCTCAACGAACAAGACCCAGGAGACTTGGACCCTATGTTAAGACACAAAAGAGGCCATGAGGTAGGGGGGCGTGCCTACCCCCCCCCCCCAGGCGCGCCCTCCACCCTCGTGGGCCCCCTGTTGCTCCACCGACGTACTCCTTCCTCCTATATATACCTACGTAGCCCCAAACGATCAGATACAGAGCCAAAACCCTAATTCCACCGCCGCAACTTTCTGTATCCACGAGATCCCATCTTGGGGCCTGTTACGGAGCTCCGTCGGAGGGGGCATCGATCACGGAGGGCTTCTACATCAACACCATAGCCCCTCCGATGAAGTGTGAGTAGTTCACCTCAGACCTACGGGTCCATAGTTAGTAGATAGATGGCTTCTTCTCTCTTTTTAGATCTCAATACAATGTTCTCCCCCTCTCTTGTGGAGATCTATTCGATGTAATCTTCTTTTTGCGGTGTGTTTGTTGAGACCGATGAATTGTGGGTTTATGATCAAGTCTATCTATGAACAGTATTTGAATCTTCTCTGAATTCTTTTATGTATGGTTGGTTATCTTTGCAAGTATCTTCGTATTATCAGTTTGGTTTGGCCTACTAGATTGATCTTTCTTGCAATGGGAGAAGTGCTTAGCTTTGGGTTCAATCTTGCGGTGTCCTTTCCCAGTGACAGTAGGGGCAGCAAGGCACGTATTGTATTGTTTCCATCGAGGATAACAAGATGGGGTTTTCATCATATTGCATGAGTTTATCCCTCTACATCATGTCATCTTGCTTAAGGCGTTACTCTGTTTTCATTAACTTAATACTCTAGATGCATGCTGGATAACGGTCGATGAGTGGAGTAAAAGTAGTAGATGCAGGCAGGAGTCGGTCTACTTGTCTCGGACATGATGCCTATATACATGATCATACCTAGATATTCTCATAACTATGCTCAGTTCTGCCAATTGCTCAACAGTAATTTGTTCACCCACCGTAGAATACTTATGCTCTCGAGAGAAGCCACTAGTGAAACCTATGGCCCCCGGGTCTATCTTCGTCATATTAATCTCCCAATACTTAGTTATTTCCTTTGCTTTTTTTACTTTGCTTTTATTTTACTTTGCATCTTTATCACAAAAATACCAAAAATATTATCTTATCATATCTATCAGATCTCACTCCCGTAAGTAGCCGTGTAGGGATTGACAACGCCTTATCGCGTTGGTTGCGAGGATTTATTTGTTTTGTGTAGGTGCGAGGGACTCGCGCGTAGCCTCCTATTGGATTGATACATTGGTTCTCGGAAACTGAGGGAAATACTTACGCTACTTTGCTGCATCATCCCTTCCTCTTCGGGGAAAACCAATGCAGTGCTCAAGAGGTAGCAAGAAGGATTTCTGGCGCCATTGCCGGGGAGGTCTACGCAAAAGTCAATATACCAAGTACCCATCACATACCCTTATCTCCCGCATTACATTATTTGCCATTTGCCTCTCATTTTCCTCTCCCCCACTTCACCCTTGCCGTTTTATTCGCCCTCTCTCTCTATCCTCCCTCTCTTTCTCTTTTTGCCTCTTTTTGCCCGCTTGCTTTTTGTTTGCTTGTGTGTTAGTTTGATTGCTTGTCACGATGTCTCAAGATAACACTAAATTGTGTGACTTCACCAATACCAACAATAATGATTTTATTAGCACTCCGATTGCTCCTCTTACCCAAGGTTGTCAGAATCGCGATTTTGAATCGGATCGGAGCTGTGATGGTAGAATCGTAAATTGTAGAATCTTCACTACCAGGATCGTAGAAATGTAGACTTTATGAACTAAAATCATAGAATCATATGGGTAAGTTTGGATCATAAAGTCGTAGAATCATATAACAGAATCGCGATTCTAACAACCTTGCTCTTACCGATGCTGAATCTTGTGAAATTAATACTGCTTTGCTGAATCTTGTCATGAAAGATCCGTTTTCCAGCTTTCCTAGTGAAGATGCCGCTACCCATCTAAATACCTTCATTGATTTGTGTGATATGCAAAAGAAGTAAATTGAAGCTATTCCCTTTTTTGCTTAGAGATTGTGCTAAAGCTTGGTTTTCGTCTTTGCCTAAAAATAGTATTGATTCATGGAACAAGTGCAAAGATGCTTTTATCTCTAAGTATTTTCGTCCTGCTAAGATCATCTCTCTTAGAAATGATATTATGAATTTTAAGCAACTTGATCATGAACATGTTGCACAAGCTTGGGAGAGAATGAAACTAATGATACGTAATTGCTCTACTCATGGTTTAAATTTGTGGATGATTATACAAAATTTTTATGCTGGATTGAATTTTGCTTCTAGAAATCTTTTAGATTCGGCCACGGGAGGCACTTTTATGGAAATCACTTTAGGAGAAGCTACTAAACTCCTAGATAATATTATGGTTAATTATTCTCAATGGCATACTGAAAGATCTACTAATAAAAAGGTGCATGGGATAGAAGAAATTAATGTTTTGAGTGGAAAGATGGATGAACTTATGAAATTATTTGCTAGTAAGAGTGTTTCTTCTGATCCTAATGATTTTCCCTTGTCTACTTTGATTGAGAATAATAATGAATCTATGGATGTGAATTTTGTTGGTAGGAACAATTTTGGTAACAACGCATATAGAGGAAATTTCAATCCTAGGCCTTATCCTAGTAATCCCTCTAATAATTATGGTAATTCCTACAACAATTCTTGTGGAAATTATAATAAGATGCCCTCTAATTTTGAATCTAATATTAAAGAATTTATTACTTCGCAAAAGAGTTTGAATGCTATGATTGAAGAAAAAATGCTTAAGATTGATGAGTTGGCTAGGAACATTGATAGGATTTCTCTTGATGTTGATTCTTTGAAACTTAGATCTATTCCACCTAAGCATGATATCAATGAGTCTCTCAAAGCCATGAGAATTTCCATTGATGAGTGCAAAGAAAGAACCGCTAGGATGCGTGCTAAGAAAGATGCCTTTATAAGAGCGTGTTCTTCTAGTTCCTATGAAAATAAAGATGAAGATCTAAAAGTTATTGATGTGTCCCCTATTAAATCTTTGTTTTGCAATATGAATCTTGATAATGATGGGACTGAATATGATCCACCTTTACCTAGAAGGCGTTCCAAGAATTCGGAATTTTTTGATCTTGATGCTAAAATTGATAAAAGTGGGATCGGAGAAATTAAAACCCTAGATGTTGCTAAACCCACTATTATGGATTTCAAGGAATTTAACTATGAAAATTGCTCGTTGATTGATTGTATTTCCTTGTTGCAATCTATGCTAAATTCTCCTCACGCTTATAGTCAAAATAAAGCGTTTACTAAACATATCGTTGATTCCTTGATGCAACCTTATGAAGAAAAACTTGAATTGGAAGTTTCTATCCCTAGAAAACTCTATGATGAGTGGGAACCAACTATTAAAATTAAAATTAAAGATCATGAATGCTATGCTTTTTGTTATTTGGGTGCTAGTGTTTCCACGATTCCAAAGACTTTGTGTGATTTGTTAGGTTTCCATGATTTTGATGATTGCTCTCTAAACCTGCACCTTGCGGATTCCTGTTGGGGAACGTAGTAATTTCAAAAAAAATCCTACGCACACGCAAGATCATAGTGATGCACAGCAATGAGAGGAGAGAGTGTTGTCTACGTACCCTCATAGACCGGAAGCGGAAGTGTTATGACAACGCGGTTGATGTAGTCGTACGTCTTCACAGCCCGACCAATCAAGCACCGAAACTACGGCACCTCCGAGTTCTAGCACACGTTCAGCTCGATGACGATCCCCGGACTCTGATCCAGCAAAGTGTCGGGGAAGAGTTCCGTCAGCACGACGGCATGGTGACGATCTTGATGTTCTACTATCGCAGGGCTTCGCCTAAGCACCGCTACAATATTATCGAGGATTATGGTGGAGGGGGGCACCGCACACGGCTAAGAGAACGATCACGAAGATCAACTTGTGTCTCTAGAGGTGCCCCCTGCCCCCATATATAAAGGAGCAAGGGGGGAGGCCGGCCGGCCCTTGGGGCGCGCCAAGGAGGGGGGAGTCCTCCTCCTAGTAGGAGTCTAGGAGGAGGACTCCCCTTTCCTAGTCCAACTAGGAAGAGAGAAGGGGGAAGGGAAGAGAGGGAGAGGGAGAGGGAGAGGGAAAGAGGGGCCGCGCCCCCCTCCCCTAGTCCAATTCGAACTCCTCATGGAAGGGGGCGTGCCACCTCCTGGGCTGCTGCCCTCTCTCTCCCCTCAGGCGCACTAAGGCCCAATACTTCCCCGGGGGGGTTCCGGTAACCCTTCCGGCACTCCAGTTTTCTCCGAAATCACCCGAAACACTTCCGCTGTCCGAATATAGCCGTCCAATATATCGATCTCTATGTCTCGACCATTTCGAGACTCCTCGTCATGTCCGTGATCACATCCGGGACTCCGAACAACCTTCGGTACATCAAAATATATAAACTCATAATGAAACTGTCATCGTAACGTTAAGCGTGCGGACCCTGTGGGTTCGAGAACAATGTAGACATGACCGAGACACGTCTCCGGTCAATAACCAATAGCGGAACCTGGATGCTCATATTGGCTCCTACATATTCTACGAAGATCTTTATCGGTCAGACCGCATAACAACATACGTTGTTCCCTTTGTCATCGGTATGTTACTTGCCCGAGATTCGATCGTCGGTATCTCAATACCTAGTTCAATCTCGTTACTGGCAAGTCTCTTTACTCGTTCCGTAATACATCATCTCGCAACTAACTCATTAGTTGTATTGCTTGCAAGGCTTAAGTGATGTGCATTACCGAGAGGGCCCAGAGATACCTCTCCGACAATCGGAGCGACAAATCCTAATCTCGAAATATGCCAACCCAACATGTACCTTTGGAGACACCTGTAGAGCACCTTTATAATCACCCAGTTATGTTGTGACATTTGGTAGCACACAAAGTGTTCCTCCGGCAAACGGGAGTTGCATAATCTTATAGTCACAGGAACATGTATAAGTCATGAAGAAAGCAATAGCAACATACTAAACGATCGGGTGCTAAGCTAATGGAATGGGTCATGTCAATCACATCATTCTCCTAATGATGTGATCTCGTTAATCAAATGACAACACATGTCTCTGGTTAGGAAACATAACCATCTTTGATCAATGAGCTAGTCAAGTAGAGGCATACTAGTGATGTTTAGTTTGTCTATGTATTCACACAAGTATTATGTTTCCGGTTAATACAATTCTAGCATGAATAATAAACATTTATCATGAAGTAAATAATAACTTTATTATTGCCTCTAGGGCATATTTCCTTCAGTCTCCCACTTGCACTAGAGTCAATAATCTAGTTCACATTGCCATGTGATTTAACACCAATAGTTCACATCACTATGTGATTAACACCCATAGTTCACATCATCATGTGACCAACACCCAAAGGGTTTACTAGAGTCAATAATCTAGTTCACATCGATATGTGATTAACACCCGAAAAGTACCAAGGTGTGATCATGTTTTGCTTGTGAGATAATTTTAGTCAACGGGTCTGTCACATTCAGATCCATAAGTATTTTGCAAATTCTATGTCTACAATGCTCTGCACGGAGCTACTCTAGCTAATAGCTCCCACTTTCAATATGTATCCAGTTTGAGACTTAGAGTCATCTGGATCAGTGTCAAAAACTTGCATCGACGTAACTGAGGGAGTCCTGGATTAGGGGGTGTCCGGATGGCTGGACCATACCTTCAGCCGGACTCCTGGACTATGAAGATACAAGATTGAAGACTCCGTCCCGCGTCCGGAAGGGACTTTCCTTAGAGTGCAAGGCAAGCTTGGCGATACGGATATGCAGATCTCCTACCATTGTAACCGACTCTATGTAACCCTAACCCTACCCGGTGTCTATATAAACCGGAGGGTTTTAGTCCGTAGGACAACATACACATCAACAATCATACCATAGGCTAGCTTCTAGGGTTTAGCCTCCTCGATCTCGTGGTAGATCTACTCTTGTACTACCCATATCATCAATATTAATCAAGCAGGACGTAGGGTTTTACCTCCATCGAGAGGGCCCGAACCTGGGTAAAACTTCGTGTCCCTTGTCTTCTGTTACCATCCGGCCTAGACGCACAGTTCGGGACCCCCTACCCGAGATCCGCCGGTTTTGACACCGACATTGGTGCTTTCATTGAGAGTTCCTCTGTGTCGTCGACGTCAGGCTCGATGGCTCCTACGATCATCGATAGCGATGCAGTCCATGGTGAGACCTTCCTCCCCGGACAGATCTTCATCTTCGGCGGCTTCGCACTGCGGGCCAATTCGCTTGGCCATCTGGAGCAGATCGAAAGCCGCGCCCCTGGCTGTCAGGTCAGATTTGGAAGTTTAAACTACACGGCTGACATCCGCGGGGACTTGATCTTCGACGGATTCGAGCCACTGCCAAGCACGCCGCACTGTCACGACGAGCATGATCTAGCTCTGCCGCCGAATGGTGCCCTGGAGGTCGCACCCGCATCGGCTCCGACCCTTAATTCGGAGCCAACTGCGCCGATCGAGGATGGGCGGTTGGACGCCACCCCGGGGGCTGCGACCCCAACGGCGATTGAGCCGAACACCAGCCCTGTACTCTGCGAGACTCGTGACTCCAAGGAGCCGGACTCCTCTCCGGGCTCCGAACCCTCCACGCCCCTGCCAATCGAATCCGATTGGGCGCCGATTATGGAGTTCACTGCCGCAGACATCTTTCAGCACTCGCCTTTGGGCGATATCCTGAAGTCATTGAAGTCTCTCTCTTTATCAGGAGAGCCCTGGCCGGACTATGGTCAGCGAGATTGGGATGCGGACGATGAAGAAATTCAAAGCCCACCCACCACCCACTTTGTAGCCATTGTTTACGATTTAACCGACATGCTCGACTTTGACTCCGGAGACATCGACGGTATGGACACCGATGAAGGAAACGATGAAGAGCCAGCGCCTATTGGGCCCTGGAACACCACCTCGTCATATGACGTATACATGGTGGACGCACCAAAAGATGACGACGAGGAGCGGAAGGACGCATCGAAGGCTTGTTCCCTCGAAAAGCAGTCAAAGCGGCGACGCAAGCACCGCCCCAAATCCCGCCGCGACAGAAATAGCGATCACACAGACCCAGCGCTGGAGCAGGGCAAACCGCTGCCGGACAACGGCAATCCGGATAATCAAATCGAACAAACAAATCCTATCAAGGATAATGGTCCGGACGACATAACGCCGGACAGACACCCGGAGCAACAGACTACCCGTAAAAGGCTTGTTGCCACCGCGAGGAGCCTGAAAAAGCAGAAGCAAAGGCTCAAGGCCGCGCAAGACACACTCCAATTCAGATGGAGTAAAATACTCAGCATTGCAGCAAGGTACGGCGATAATCGCCCCTTCAAGAGCTACCCGAAGCGGAAGCTGCTACCCGAATTCGATGAGGAGGCCTCAGAACCCCCACAACCAAATATCGAAGTAGCCACCTGGTCGGATAGACGACCCCTCTACCAATACAGAGCGACATACAACGCCGCTCACCATACAACACACAACCAATGCGAGGGCTCGCACCCAAAGGATGGTGTAACAAGATCCATCTATGGATCACGCAAGCGCGCCCCAGCATACAATGCAATACAACAAACATCCGAAAAACGCAGTACACCCAGCTACAGGGGTGCCGCACACCCCCTATGTTTCACCGATGAGGTGCTGGACCACGAATTTCCAGAAGGATTCAAGCCCGTAAACATAGAGGCATACGGCGGTACAACATACCCTGGGGTCTGGATTGAGGACTACATCCTTCATATCCATATGGCTCGAGGAGATGATCTCCACGCCATCAAGTACCTACCCCTCAAGCTCAAAGGGCCAGCTCGCCACTGGCTCAAAGGACTCCCCGAAAGCTCCATCGGAAGTTGGGAAGAGCTCGAAGACGCCTTTCCGGCAAATTTTCAAGGGACTTATGTCCGACCTCCGGATGCGGACGATTTGAGTCATATAACTCAACAGCCTGGAGAGTCAGCCCGAAAGCTTTGGAACAGGTTTCTTACTAAAAAGAACCAGATTGTCGACTGTCCGGACACCGAAGCCTTAGCAGCTTTCAAGCATAGCGTCCGTGACGAATGGCTCGCCAGACACCTCGGCCAAAATAAGCCGAGAACGATGGCCGCATTAACAAACCTCACGACCCGCTTTTGCACGGGGGAGGACAGCTGGCTAGCCAGATGCAGCACCAGCGACCCCAGTACATCTGAAGTTAGAGATGGAAAAGGGAAATTATGGCGCAACAGCAATAACAAACGCCGGAATAAAGAAGACAGCACGAAGGGCACGGCAGTAAATGCCGGATTCAAAAGCTCTCGGCCAAGTCAAAAGCCGCCTAAAGGCACCAGGGATGAACTGTCCAGCCTCAACAAAATTCTGGACCAAGTATGTCAGATCCATAGTACCCTTGGTAAACCTGCTAATCATACCCACAGAGAATGTTGGGTCTTCAAGCAGTCCGGAAGGCTCAACACCGTACATAAGGGGGAGGATACACCAAGTGAAGACGAGGACGAGCCTCCCAAGCAAGACACGGCGAAACAAAAGAAATTTCCACCAGAAGTCAAAACAGTAAACGTGTTACACATAATCAAGGGAAAAAACAATACGGCACTCCCAGGAAAGTATACCCAAGTGCCTATCACTACGAAGTCCTGCCACTGGTCATCTCAACCGACCACTTTCGACCATCGCGATTACTCAGCAAGTATCCGACACGCAGGATGGGCTGCCCTGGTATTAGACCCAGTAATTGGTGGATATCACTTCACAAGGGTCTTGATGGACGGCGGCAGTAGCCTAAACCTAATATATCAGGATACAATCCTTGGGATGGGGTTAGACCCAACACAAATTCGCCATAGCAATACTACCTTTAAAGGAGTAACGCCAGGCCCAGGGGCTCGTTGTACGGGCTCCCTCTTACTACAAGTTATATTCGGCTCCCCCGATAACTTCCATCGCGAGCATTTAACTTTCCACATCGCTCCGTTTCAAAGTGGCTATCAAGCACTGCTCGGACGCGAAGCTTTCGCTCGCTTTAATGCAATACCGCACTACGCCTCCCTCACACTCAAGATGCCCGGTCCACGTGGCATCATTACAGTGCATGGAAATATCAAGCGATCTCTGCGCGCTGAAGAGAGTGAGGCTGCCTTGGTCGCCGCACACTAAAGGCGCCCGGAAAAACGAAAGCATCCAATAGGTCGTCAAGACTTCAAATACAACTAATCAAGTCTGGCGCCGCTATTTATACGGAAACAAGTAGCCACACCCCTATTTGTCAATACAAGGGGCTCAACGCACGCAGACAAGTGGCAATTTCTTATCATCTTGAATCACACATGGTTTCTTTAAAAACTATCTTTTTGCATGACAACTTTTTCACTTAACTTCCTCTCTTTTACAGACGATCATCGTGCTACACCCGTCCAGGATACGGCACAACGGAGACACAGGCGCAGACGTGCAGCAGGGACCCGCTCCAAGGATTCTTTTTAGATTAAGACCCTGCATAAACCTTTTTTACTGTCTCTTGTTGATAGATATCCACCGTTGAGAAGGATGCTGACGTCTTGGCATGTGGCCACGCGAGAACAATGCTTGTACCTGGACACAAGGGGCTTCTTACAAAGGCCATTATTTAGGCCCGGTTTATACCACAAAGACCGAATACCTTAGGGAGTGTTCGGTGTCGCGAGTTTGGCCCTATATGCATCAGCTTCGAATCATTGTCTCTGGTCGAATGTTGGGTTTGCCCGGCTCCTGTGTTTTGGTGCCTTACATTCCGCTTTACCGGCTAAGGTAGCACCAGGAGAACTACTGCAATTGTGCCCTGGTTCATCCAGACGAGCACCTCAGTGGAGAAAGCCGAAAACTGACTGTCATGATATAGCGTGAGACTGGTCAACCACTCGATGACCTGTGGGAATGTTAGAATTCCTCCGCCTTAACGAAGGGCCGTTTTCCGTCCAGGCATGTACGCACCCCGGAACCGGGAGAGTGCGGAGCCACCAGGGGCTATCTAGTAGCCCCACTATCAAACTCCTATGGCTAAGTGAAAGTGCTAAAGCATTATAGTCCGGTTGCCTCGCTCGCTCCGCTATCACCTCCTTAATAGGACCAAGACGTTGGGTTAAGTGTGAACGCGTGTTTTTGCGAGCACCTCCGCATTATATGCGTGGGGGCTGAAGCCAACGACTGCAATCTTTCAGGTTATACACATGTATACGTAAACGGCCGCCCAGGAGGCATCATATTACTTTCAGGCAAAAGTATAAAAATAGCCTTATAAAAATTTATAAAAGCATTTCGCTTACAATGAGATTACATATCACTCAAACATAATATTTTTTGAGCACTGGGTCTCTATCAAACGGGCACCCTCAAGAACTACTTCAAAATACCGCTCAGCAGCCTTTCGACCTATAGTCGAATCCCGCGCTGCAACATTGGTAGCATCCATCTCCGCCCAGTATGCCCTAACACAGGCAAAGGCCATTCGTGCGCCCTCTATGCACGCCGACCTCTTCATCGCATTAATGCGTGGCACCATGTCAAGGAACTGCTGCACCAAGCTGAAATAGCTGTTCGGTTTTGACCTTCCCGGCCACAGCTGATCCACAATAGACCTCATAGAGAGTCCGGACAACCTGTTTAGTTCGTCCCATTCGGCTAATTGGTCAGTCAATGAAAGTGGACACTCGGGAGAATGGAATTGTCTCCAAAACAGCTGGTCTACTCCACGGTCCGTCTGACCCTGGAAGTACTTGGCTGCATCGGCAGCGCTCGCCGCCAAATCCATATACACATCCTCCAAACTCCACAGCCGATCCAGAGGGGCATACCGTGGATCTCCGAATTTCCTCCGCAACATAAAGGATTTCCCAGCTACAATATCCCCGGCTTCCTGTAGCTCCTCCTTCTTTGCCCTCATAGCAGAGCGGAGATCCTTTTTCGTCGCAGGAGCCTTCTCAAGGTCCGATGCCTTCGCTTGGTTTTCCTTTTCGAGAACCCGGCAACGGTCGGCGATGGCTTTTAATTCCACAGCCATCTTGGCCATCTTGTCTCGGCTTGCAACTCTTCGGCCGCCTTCACAGCAGCCGCATTACCTAACCTCGCTTTTTCCTTGGCTCGGGCAAGTTCTGCCCGCAAGGCTTCAACAGTGGCAGCTCCATCTGCAGTCACCAAATATTTAAGATACTAGCATCATGCTGCTCTTCCTATGTGGCGTTTACCAGATATTGACACTTACCCTGTGCCTCGTCAAGCCTTTTGTTAACAAGCTCGATGTCGGCGTCTGCCGCATCCAACTGCCGTTCTAAATGGACAAACTCGCTAGTCCGGCTAGCCACCGGAGCTTCCATCACCTGCACATAGAGGCAGTATGGTTATTACCTGGGAATATGATCCTCTGTTCGTCGCCGTTTCCGATGACAACCGGAGTCTCAGGGGCTACTATCTACACAGGGCACACCTAGCATGTGTAGGACTATCATACATTGTTTTACGTACCTCAAAGCCTGTCAGTAGACTCATAAAAGCTTCATGCAATCCGCTTTCGGCGGACGATATTCTCTCCATCACCGTATTCATCAGCACACGGTGTTCATCTGAGATGGCCGCTCGCCCCACCAACTCCCTCAGAACATCTGATCGCACACTAGACGGTGCCGGACTCTTTTGTCTGCTCTCTTCGGGAGCCGGACATTGGGAGCTTCGGGGGTCAACGGGATTATCTTCTGGCCTCACTGGACTCGGAGAGGCCCTCCGCGACGACACTTAAGGGTTGCCCGCTTCCGGAGCAGAGGAGTCTGGAGGAGGCGTTTCGCTCTCCATCATCTCTGGAAGAAGATCCCCGAAGATGAGCTCATTTGAGAGGGGCTAAGGCCTGAACTGCGAAAATATATGCGGTGGTTATCTTCTCAGAAGAAAAAGATGGCATATCTGTACTATCAAAGGTATTTCGGGTCACTTACGATTCGTGGGAGGATTGATCCCCCCGCGGACTTTGTGCGGCAACAACGCCCCCCAAGGTGGGACCCTCTGTGGGAGACTTCTTCTCCCGTTTGGAAGCTTCGGCTTCCGAATCCCCGGGCGCGGTCCTTTTCCTCTTCTGGTCGCCTTCCCTCATGGAGACGCTCACTCCCTCGGCTAGAATGGGCAGCGTTGGGGGCCCGCGTCTGCCCGCATTATTCTCCACAGTATCTTCCTTCAAGGGCTCCGGGCAAGGTGCGGTCTGGAGCATCTTCTCCAATACCAGATTTTCCAAACCCTCAGGGAGGGGGGCCGAGCACCGAATCAACTTCGCCTTTGTTAGCCAGTCCTGGTCAAAAAGCAAACTCTCAGAGATAACTTCGTAACAAAGTAGAGAAAGTATGTTCGTCCGGAAGATGCCTTACTTGTTCGGCGGTGCGGTTGCTACTCAGGCCCACGTCCTCGGTGATTTCCGGACACTTCGTCTGAGGTCCGAAGAATGATTTGTACATCTTCTCGTGCGTCAGGCCGAGAAAATTTTGAATGGCACGCGGTCCCTCGGGATTGAACTCCCACAGATGAGAGGCCGGCGTTTGCAAGGCTGGACTTGACGAACCAGCATAACCTGTATCACCGCAACCAAACTGAAATCTCCATTGAAGAGATCTCGAATGCGGCCTTATAGTATAGGCACGTCCTTGGCTGGCCCCCAGCTCAGACCTCTGCTGATCCATGACATCAGTTGTGGTAGGGGGCCCGAGCGAAAAACAGGGGTGGCCGCCCACTTGGCACTTCTAGGAGCCGTGATGTAGAACCACTCCTGTTGCCACGATTCAGACACCTCTGGGATGGAACCTTTGGGCCACAAAGCTCCCGTCATCTTGCATATTGAGGCACCTCCACACGCTGCATGCCCCCCTCGACCAACTTCGGCTTCACTTCAAAGGTCTTGAGCCATAGGCCAAAGTGAGGGGTAACCCGGAGGAAGGCCTCGCACACGATAATAAATGTCGTGATATGAAGAAAGGAGTCCAGAGCTAGATCATGAAAATCTAGCCCGTAGTAAAACATTAAACCCCTGACAAAAGGATCTAGGGCGAGGCCTAGGCCTCGGAGGAAGTGGGAAACGAACATGACATTTTTCGTTAGATTCGGGGGTGAGACAACCTGCCCTCGGGGAGGCAGCCGATGCAAAATCTCGGCGGTTAGATATCTGGCCTCCCTCAACTTCTTGATGTCTTCTTCCGTGACGGTGGAAGGCATCCATCGGCCTTGAAGGCTAGATCCGGACATGACTGAAGGTTTGGGGCGCCTGACCTGAACTTCGGGCGTTTGAGCTTGAGGTGGGGGAAGGATTCGATTGAGCACGAGAGGGAAAAATAAAAGCCTTGTCCCCTTTATAAAGAGGGTTAATATCAAGCGTCCTCTTTGTGTCCGTTTGGACTTGCCTACAATCTAGGAGTCCTAGAAGCGGTTGGGTTACCCACGCCCGTATTGATGAGAATCCCAGAATAAGGGGGACACGATCTCTGCTTTAACAAGACGTGCCAAGGAAACCGCCTCGCATAACGCGCTGAGATGGGACAGTAAAATGGTTCGAATAAAAGCTTGGCCGTGGTGTGATGTCACACTACGAAATACATCAGCAAATTAGATTTGTGTAAATGTTATTCTCTCTATGGCAATATGTGGAAACTTATTTTTTAGAGCCGGACACTATCTTTGTGTTCAAAATCTTCCATGAAGTACTTGGAGGAGGAACCCACCTTGCAATGCCGAAGACAATATGCGCGCCGGACTCGTCGTCATTGAAGCCTGGTTCAGGGGCTACTGAGGGAGTCCTGGATTAGGGGGTGTCCGGATGGCCGGACTATACCTTCAGCCGGACTCCTGGACTATGAAGATACAAGATTGAAGACTCCGTCCCGTGTCCGGAAGGGACTTTCCTTGGCGTGGAAGGCAAGCTTGGCGATACGGATATGCAGATCTCCTACCATTGTAACCAACTCTATGTAACCCTAACCCTACCCGGTGTCTATATAAACTGGAGGGTTTTAGTCCGTAGGACAACATACACATCAACAATCATACCATAGGCTAGCTTCTAGGGTTTAGCCTCCTCGATCTCGTGGTAGATCTACTCTTGTACTACCCATATCATCAATATTAATCAAGCAGGACGTAGGGTTTTACCTCCATCGAGAGGGCCCGAACCTGGGTAAAACTTCGTGTCCCTTGTCTCCTGTTACCATCCGGCCTAGACGCACAGTTTGGGACCCCCTACCCGAGATCCGCCGGTTTTGACACCGACAGTAACCCTTTACGATGAACCTTTTGTCACCTCCATAATTGAGAAACATATCCTTATTCCACTAAGGATAATTTTGACTGCTGTTCAGTGATCTACTCCTAGATCACTATTGTACTCCCTTGCCAAAATCAGTGTAGGGTATACAATAGATCTGGTACATAGCATGGCATACTTTATAGAACCTATGGCCAAGGCATAGGGAATGACTTTCATTCCTTTTCTATCTTCTGTCGTGGTCAGGCTTTGAGTCTTACTCAATTTTACACCTTGTAACACACGCAAGAACTCTTTCTTTGACTGTTCCATTTTGAACTACTTCAAAATCTTGTCAAGGTATGTACTCATTGAAAAACTTATCAAGCGTCTTGATCTATCTCTATAGATCTTGATGCTCCATATGTAAGCAGCTTCTCCGAGGTCTTTGTTTGAAAAACTTCTTTCAAACACTCCTTTATGCTTTGTAGAATAATTCTACATTATTTCCGATCAACAATATGTCATTCACATATACTTATCAGAAATGCTGTAGTACTCCCACTCACTTTCTTGTAAATACAGGCTTCACCGCAAGTCTGTATAAAACTATGTGCTTTGATCAATTCATCAGAGCGTATATTCCAACTCCGAGATGCTTGCACCAGTCCATAGATGGATCGCTGGAGTTTGCACATTTTGTTAACACCTTTAGGATTGACAAAACCTTCTGGTTGCATCATATACAACTCTTCTTTAAGAAATCCATTAAGGATTGCAGTTTTGTTATCCATTTGCCAGATTTCATAAAATGTGGCAATTTGCTAACATGATTTGGACAGACTTAAGCATCGCTATGAGTGAGAAGGTCTCATTGTAGTCAACTCCTTGAACTTTGTCAAAAACCTTTTTCGACAAGTCTAGCTTTGTAGATAGTAACACTACTATCAGCGTCCGTCTTCCTCTTGAAGATCCATTTAATTTCAATGGCTTGCCGATCATCGGGCAAGTCAACCAAAGTCCATACTTTGTTCTCATACATGGATCCTATCTCAGATTTCATGGCCTCAAACCATTTCACGGAACTTGGGCTCATCATCGCTTCCTTATAGTTCGCAAGTTTGTCATGGTCTAGCAACATGACTTCCAGAATAGGATTACCATACCACTCTGGTGCGAATCTCACTCTGGTTTACCTACGAGATTCGGTAGTAACTTGATCTGAAGTTACATGATCATCATCATTAGCTTCCTCACTAGTTGGTGTAGTAGTCACAGGAACAAATTTCTGTGATGAACTACTTTCCAATAAGGGAGCAGGTACAGTTACCTCATCAAGTTCTACTTTCCTCCCACTCACTTCTTTCGAGAGAAACTCCTTCTCTAGAAAGGATCCATTCTTAGCAATGAATGTCTTGCCTTCGGATCTATGAGAGAAGGTGTACCCAATAGTCTCCTTTGGGTATCCTATGAAGACATATTTCTCCGATTTGGGTTTGAGCTTATCAGGATGAAACTTTTTCATATAAGCATCACAACCCCAAACTTTAAGAAACGACAACTTTGGTTTCTTGCCAAACCACAGTTCAGATTGTGTCGTCTCAACGGACTTAGATGGTGCCCTTTTTAACGTGAATGCAGCTGTCTTTAATGCATAACCCCAAAAAACGATAGTGGTAAATCGGTAAGAAACATCATAGATTGCACTATATCCAATAAAGTACAGTTATGACGTTCGGACACACCATTAGGTTGTGGTGTTCCAGATGGCGTGTGTAGTGAAACTATTTCACATTGTTTTAATTGAAGACCAAACTCGTAACTCAAATATTTGTCTCCGCGATCAGATCGTAGAAACCTTATTTTCTTGTCACGATGATTTTCCACTTCACTCTGAAATTCTTTGAACTTTTAAAATATTTTAGACTTATGTTTCATCAAGTAGATATACCCATATCTGCTAAAATCATCTGTGAAGGTCAGAAAATAACGATACCCGCCGCGAGCCTTAACACTCATCGGATCGCATACATCCGTATGTATTATTTCCAATAAGTCAGTTGCTCGCTCCATTGTTCCGGAGAACGGAGTCTTAGTCATCTTGCCCATGAGGCATGGTTCGCAAGCATCAAGTGATTCATAATCAAGTGATTCCAAAAGCCCATCAACATGGAGATTCTTCATGCGCTTTACACCAATATGACCTAAATGGCAGTGCCACAAATAAGTTGCACTATCATTATTAACTTTGCATCTTTTGGTTTTAATATTATGAATATGTGTATCACTACGATCGAGATCCAACGAACCATTTTCATTGGGTGTGTAACCATATAAGGTTTTATTCATGTAAACAGAACAACAATTTATTCTCTTACTTAAATGAATAACCGTATTGCAATAAACATGATCAAATCATATTCATGCTCAACGCAAACACCAAATAACACTTATTTAGGTTCAACACTAATCCCGAAGTATAGGGAGTGTGCGATGATGATCATATCAATCTTGGAACTACTTCCAACACACATCGTCACTTCACCCTTAACTAGTCTTTGTTCATTCTGCAACTCTCGTTTCGAGTTACTACTCTTAGCAACTAAACTAGTATCAAATACTGAGGGGTTTCTATAAACACTAGTAAAGTACACATCAATAACATGTATATCAAATATACTTATGTTCACTTTGCCATCCTTCTTATCCGCCAATCACTTGGGGTAGTTCTGCTTCCAGTGACCAGTCCCTTTGCAGTAGAAGCACTTAGTCTCAGGCTTAGGACCAGACTTGGGCTTCTTCACTTGAGAAGCAACTTGCTTGCTGTTCTTCTTGAAGTTCCCCTTTTTCCCTTTGCCCTTTTCTTGAAACTAGTGGTCTTGTCTACCATCAACACTTGATGTTTTTCTTGATTTCTACCTTCGTCAATTTCAGCATTACGAAGAGCTTGGGAATCGTTTCCGTTATCCCTTGCATATCATAGTTCATCACGAAGTTCTACTAACTTGGTGATGGTGACTAGAGAATTCTGTCAATCACTATTTTATCTGGAAGATTAACTCCCACTTGATTCAAGCAATTGTAGTACCCAGACAATCTGAGCACATGCTCACTAGTTGAGCGATTCTCCTCCATCTTTTAGCTATAGACCTTGTTGGAGACTCCATATCCCTCAACTCGGGTATTTTCTTGAAATATTAACTTCAACTCCTGGAACATCTCATATGGTCCATGACGTTCAAAACGTCTTTGAAGTCCCGATTCTAAGTCGTTAAGCATGGTGCACTAAACTATCAAGTAGTCATCATATTGAGCTATCCAAACGTTCATAACGTCTGCATCAGCTCCTGCAATAGGTCTGTCACCTAGCGGTGCATCAAGGACATAATTCTTCTGTGCAGCAATGAGGATAAACCTCAGATCACGGATCCAATCCGCATCATTGCTACTAACATTTTTCAACTTAGTTTTCTCTAGGAACATATCAAAATAAAACAGGGGAGCTAAACACGAGCTATTGATCTACAACATAGATATGCTAATACTACCAGGACTAAGTTTCATGATAAATTAAAGTTCAATTAATCATATTACTTCAAAACTCCCACTTAGATAGACATCCCTCTAATCATCTAAGTGATCACGTGATCCAAATCAACTAAACCATAACCGATCATCACGTGAAATGGAGTAGTTTTCAATGGTGAACATCACTATGTTGATCATATCTACTATATGATTCACGCTCGACCTTTCGGTCTCAGTGTTCCGAGGCCATATCTGCATATGCTAGGCTCATCAAGTTTAACCTGAGTATTCTGCGTGTGCAAAACTGGCTTGCAGCCGTTGTAGATGGACGTAGAGCTTATCACACCCGATCATCACGTGGTGTCTAGGCACGACGAACTTTGGCAACGGTGCATACTCAGGGAGAACACTTTTATCTTGAAATTTAGTGAGAGATCATCTTATAATGCTACCGTCAAGCAAAGCAAGATAAGATGCATAAAAAATAAACATCACATGCAATCAATATAAGTGATATGATATAGCCATCATCATCTTGTGCTTGTGATCTCCATCTCCGAAGCATCGTCATGATCACCATCGTCACCGGCGCGACACCTTGATCTCCATCGTAGCATCGTTGTCGTCTCGCCAAACTTATGCTTCTACGACTATCACTACCGCTTAGTGATAAAGTAAAGCATTGCAGGGCGATTGCATTGCATACAATAAAGCGACAACCATATGGCTCCTGCCAGTTGCCGATAACTCGGTTACAAAACATGATCATCTCATACAATAAAATTTAGCATCATGTCTTGACCATATCACATCACAACATGCCCTGCAAAAACAAGTTAGACGTCCTCTACTTTGTTTGTTGCAAGTTTTACGTGGCTTCTACGGGCTTAAGCAAGAACCAATCTTACCTACGCATCAAAACCACAACGATAGGTTGTCAAGTTGGTGCTGTTTTAACCTTCGCAAGGACCGGGCGTAGCCACACTCGGTTCAACTAAAGTTGGAGAAACTGACACCCGCAAGCCACCTGTGTGCAAAGCACGTCGGTAGAACCAGTCTCGTGTAAGCATACGCGTAATGTCGGTCCGGGCCACTTCATCCAACAATACCGCCGAACCAAAGTATGACATGCTGGTAAGCAGTATGACTTATATCGCCCACAACTCACTTGTGTTCTACTCGTGCATATAACATCAACACATAAAACCTAGGCTCGGATGCCACTGTTGAGGAACGTAGTAATTTCAAAAAAATTCCTACGCACACGCAAGATCATGGTGATGCACAGCCACGAGAGGGAAGAGTGTTGTCTACGTACCCTCGTAGACCGGCAGCGAAAGCGTTATGACAACGCGGTTGATGTAGTCGTACGTCTTCACGGCCTGACCGATCAAGCACCGAAACTACGGCACCTCTGAGTTCTAGCACACGTTCAGCTCGATGACGATCCCCGGACTCCGATCCAGCAAAGTGTCGGGGAAGAGTTCCGTCAGCATGACGGCGTGGTGACCATCTTGATGTTCTACTGTCGCAGGGCTTCGCCTAAGCACCGCTACAATATTATCGAGGATTATGGTGGAGGGGGCACCGCACACGGCTAAGAGAACGATCACGAAGATCAACTTGTGTCTCTAGAGGTGCCCCCCTGCCCCCCTATATAAAGGAGCAAGGGGGGAGGCCGGCCGGCCCTTGGGGCACGCCAAGGAGGGGGAGTCCTCCTCCTAGTAGGAGTAGGACTCCCCTTTCCTAGTCCAACTAGGAAGAGAGAAGGGGGAAGGAAAGAGAGGGAGAGGGAGAGGGAAAGAGGGGCCGCGCCCCCCTCCCCTAGTCCAATTCGGACTCCTCATGGGAGGGGGCGCGCCACCTCCTGGGCTGCTACCCTCTCTCTCCCCTCAGGCCCACTAAGGCCCAATGCTTCCCCGGGGGGTTCCGGTAACCCTTCCGGCACTCCGGTTTTCTCCGAAATCACCCGAAACACTTCTGGTGTCCGAATATAGTCGTCCAATATATCGATCTTTATGTCTCGACCATTTCGAGACTCCTCATCAAGTCCGTGATCACATCCGGGACTCTGAGCAACCTTCGGTACATCAAAATATATAAACTCATAATGAAACTGTCATCGTAACGTTAAGCGTGCGGACCCTACGGGTTTGAGAACAATGTAGACATGACCGAGACATGTCTCCGGTCAATAACCAATAGCGGAACCTGGATGCTCATATTGGCTCCTACATATTCTACAAAGATCTTTATCGGTCAGACCGCATAACAACATACGTTGTTACCTTTGTCATCGGTATGTTACTTGCCCGAGATTCGATCGTCGGTATCTCAATACCTAGTTCAATCTCGTTACCGGCAAGTCTTTTTACTTGTTCCGTAATACATCATCTCGCAACTAACTCATTAGTTGTATTGCTTGCAAGGCTTAACTGATGTGCATTACCGAGAGGGCCCAGAGATACCTCTCCGACAATCGGAGTGACAAATCCTAATCTCGAAATATGCCAACCCAACATGTACCTCTGGAGACACCTGTAGAGCACCTTTATAATCACCCAGTTACGTTGTGACGTTTGGTAGCACACAAAGTGTTCCTCCGGCAAATGGGAGTTGCATAATCTTATAGTCACAGGAACATGTATAAGTCATGAAGAAAGCAATAGCAACATACTAAATGATTGGGTGCTAAGCTAATGGAATGGGTCATGTCAATCACATCATTCTCCTAATGATGTGATCTCGTTAATCAAATGATAACACATGTCTATGGTTAGGAAACATAACCATCTTCGATCAACGAGCTAGTCAAGTAGAGGCATACTAGTGACGTTTAGTTTGTCTATGTATTCACACAAGTATTATGTTTCCGGTTAATACAATTCTATCATGAATAATAAACATTTATCATGATATAAGGAAATAAATAATAACTTTATTATTGCCTCTAGGGCATATTTCCTTCAATTCCACTATTAAGAAACCTATGGGAAGAATTAATGATATTCTTATTGTTGCAAATAGGAATTATGTGCCCGTAGATTTTATTGTTCTTGACATAGATTACAATCCTTCATGTCCTATTATTCTTGGTAGACCTTTCCTTAGAACAATTGGTGCAATTATTGATATGAAGGAAGGAAATATTAGATTCCAATTTCTATTAAGGAAAGGCATGGAACACTTTCCTAGAAATAAAATTAAATTACCTTATGAATCTATTATGAGAGCCACTTATGGATTGCCTACCAAAGATGGCAATACATAGATCTATCCATGCTTGTTATGCCTAGCTAGGGGCGTTAAACGATAGCGCTTGTTGGGAGGCAACCCGATTTTATTTTTATTCCTTGCTTTTTGCTCCTGTTTAGTAATAAATAATTTATCTAGCCTCTATTTAGTTTGTGTTTTTTTGTTTAATTAGTGTTTGTGCCAAGTAGAACCGTTGGGAAGACTTGGGGAAAGTCTTGTTACACTTGCTGTAAAAAACAGAAACTTTAGCGCTCACGAGAACTTCTGCCATTTTTATTTGGAAAGTGATATTTAGTTAATTATTTTTGCATATGATTAATAGATAAATTCCTCACGTCCAGCAATTTATTTTAGAATTTTTGGGGTTCCAGATCTTGCGCTAGCTACAGATTACTACGGACTGTTCTGTTTTTGACAGATTCTGTTTTTTCGTGTGTTGTTTGCTTATTTTGATGAATCTATGGCTAGTAAAATAGTTTATAAACCCTAGAGAAGTTGTAATACAGTAGGTTTAACACCAATATAAATAAATAATGAGTTAATTACAGTACCTTGAAGTGGTCTTTTGTTTTCTTTCGCTAACGGAGCTCACGAGATTTTCTACTTTGAGTTTTGTGTTGTGAAGTTTTCAAGTTTTGGGTAAAAATTTCATGGATTATGGAACAAGGAGTGGCAAGAACCTAAGCTTGGGGATGCCCATGGCACCCCCAAGATAATCTAAGGACAACTAAAAGCCAAAGCTTGGGGATGCCCCGGAAGGCATCCCCTCTTTCGTCTACTTCTATCGGTAACTTTACCTGGAGCTATATTTTTATTCACCACATGATATGTGTTTTGCTTGGAGCGTCTTGTATGATTTGAGCCTTACTTTTTAGTTACCACAATCATACTTTCTGTACACACCTTTTGAGAGATCCATACATGATTTGGAATTTGTTAGAATACTCTATATACTTCGCTTATATCTTTTGAGTTATATAGTTTTGCTCTAGTACTTCACTTATATCTTTTAGAGCACGGTGGTGGATTTGTTTTATAGAAACTATTGATCTCTCATGCTTCACTTAGATTATTTTGAGAGTCTTAAATAGCATGGTAATTTTCTTAAAATCCTAATATGCTAGGTATTCAAGATTAGTAAATTTTTCTTATGAGTGTTTTGAATACTAAGAGAAGTTTGATGCTTGATGATTGTTTTGAGATATGGAGGTAATAATATCAAAGTCGTGCTAGTTGAGTAGTTGTGAAATTGAGAAATTCTTGTGTTGAAGTTTGCAAGTCCCGTAGCATGCACGTATGGTAAACGTTATGTAACAAATTTGAAACATGAGGTGTTATTTGATTGTCCTCCTTATGAGTGGCGGTCGGGGACGAGCGATGGTCTTTTCCTACCAATCTATCCCCCTAGGAGCATGCGCATAGTGCCGAGGTTTTTGATGACTTGTATATTTTTGCAATAAGTATGTGAGTTCTTTATGACTAATTTTGAGTCCATGGATTATACGCACTCTCACCCTTCCATCCTTGCTAGCCTCTTTGGTACCGTGCATTGCCCTTTCTCACATTGAGAGTTGGCACAAACTTCGCCGGTGCATCCAAACCCCGTGATATGATACGCTCTTTCACACATAAACCTCCTTATATCTTCCTCAAAACAGCCACCATACCTACCTATTATGGCATTTCCATAGCCATTCCGAGATATATTTCCATGCAACTTTCCACCATTCCGTTTATCATGACACATTCATTATTGTCATATTGCTTAGCATGATCATGTAGTTGACATAGTATTTGTGGCAAAGCCACCGTTCATAATTCTTTCATACATGTCACTCTTGGTCCATTGCATATCCTGGTACACCGCCGAAGGCATTCATATAGAGTCATCTTTTGTTCTAGTATCGAGTTGTAATCATTGAGTTGTAAATAAATAGAAGTGTGATGATCATCATTTTCTAGAGCATTGTCCCAAGTGAGGAATTATATTAAAAAATAAAAAAATAAAGGCCATAAAAAAAGAGAGAAAGGCCAAATAAAAAAATTGAGAGAAAAAGAGAGAAGGGACAATGTTACTATCCTTTGCCACACTTGTGCCTCAAAGTAGCACCGTAATCTTCATGATAGGGAGTCTCTTGTTTTGTCACTTTCATATACTACTGGGAATTTTCATTATAGAACTTGGCTTGTATATTGCAACAATGGGCCTCCTCAAGTGCCCTAGGTCTTCGTGAGCAAGCAAGTTGGATGCACACCCACTTAGTTTCTTTTGTTGAGCTTTCATACATTTATAGCTCTAGTGCATCCGTTGCATGGCAATCCCTACTCCTTGCATTAACATCAATCGGTGGGTATCTCCATAGCCCATTGATTAGCCTCGTTGATGTGAGACTTTATCCTTTTTGTCTTCTCCACATAACCCCCCTCATTATATTCTATTCCACCCATAGTGCTATGTCCATGGCTCGCGCTCATATATTGCGTGAAAGTTTATAGGTTTGAGATTACTAAAGTATGAAACAATTGCTTGGCTTGTCATTGGGGTTGTGCATGATGAGAGCATTCTTGTGTGACGAAAATGGAGCATGACTAAACTATATGATTTTGTAGGGATGAACTTTCTTTGGCCATGTTATTTTGAGAAGACATAATTGCTTTGTTAGTATGCTTGAAGTATTATTATTTTTATGTCAATATGAACTTTTGTCTTGAATCTTTCGGATCTGAATATTCATACCGCAATTAAGAAGAATTACATTAAAATTATGCCAAGTAGCACTCTGCATCAAAAATTCAGTTTTTATCATTTACCTACTCGAGGACGAGCAGGAATTAAGCTTGGGGATGCTCGATACGTCTCCAACGTATCTATAATTTTTGATTGCTCCATGCTATATTACCTACTATTTTGGACATTATTGGGCTTTATTATCCACTTTTATATTATTTTTGGGACTAACCTATTAACCGGAGGCCCAGCCCAGAATTGTTGTTTTTTACCTGTTTTAGGGTTTCGAAGAAAAGGAATATCAAACGGAGTCCAAACGGAATCAAACCTTTGGGAACGTGATTTTCTCAACAAACAAGACCCAGGAGACTTGGACCCTATGTCAAGACACAAAAGAGGAGGCCACGAGGTAGGGGGCGCGCCTACCCCCCCCCCCCCCCAGGCACGCCCTCCACCCTCGTGGGCCCCCTATTGCTCCACCGACGTACTCCTTCCTCCTATATATACCTACATACCCCCAAACGATCCATTACAGAGCCAAAACCCTAATTCCACCATCGCAAATTTTTGTATCCACGAGATCCCATCTTGGGGCCTGTTCCGGAGCTCCGCCGGAGGGGGCATCGATCACGGAGGGCTTCTACATCAACACCATAGCCCCTCCGATGAAGTGTGAGTAGTTCACCTCAGACCTACGGGTCCATAGTTATTAGCTAGATGGCTTCTTCTCTCTTTTTGGATCTCAATACAATGTTCTCCCCCTCTCTTGTGGAGATCTATTCGATGTAATCTTCTTTTTGCGGTGTGTTTGTTGAGACCGATGAATTCTGGGTTTATGATCAAGTCTATCTATGAACAATATTTGAATCTTCTCTGAATTCTTTTATGTATGATTGGTTATCTTTGCAAGTCTCTTCGAATTATCAGTTTGGTTTGGCCTACTAGATTGATCTTTCTTTCAATGGGAGAAGTGCTTAGCTTTGGGTTCAGATGGTGCTGCCGCCATTGAAGTTCTTTGAGCGGAGCTGACCCGGGCCAAGGAGTAGGTGAAAGTGCAACTATCCCTAGGTGGTTTTGGTAATTCATAACAACATATAGCTCATTGAGCTAATGCTATTCCAAGATGATTATTTCAGGAAAGCTCAATGATTGGCATGGCATGGATGTGAAAGTGAAACCCTCAAAATGCTAAGGACAAAGGATTAGCTCAAGCTCAAAAGCTCAAGACTCTTCTTTTTATATTTTAGTGATCCAAGATCACATTGAGTCCATAGGAAAAGCCAATATTATCAAGGAGGGATGAGGTGTTGCTTAATGAGCCTCTTGCTCCATGTGCTTAATGATATGCTCCAAAATCCTCAATTAGTTTCCCACATCCACATATGACCTAAACTCTAAGCCAAACTCGGTCCTACCGATTTTTCCTATCCGGCGCCACCGAGTTTCAATTGTCATTAGCCACTGCCAAACCCTAGCAATTCGGTCCTACCGATAAGGATCTCGGTCCCACCGAGATGGGGTTGCAAACTCTCTGTTTCCCTTTCGTAACTTTTCGGTCCCACCGAAAGAGCGAATCGGTCCCACCGAGATTGCAATGTAAACTCAGTGTTTTCCCTTTGTAACTTTCGGTCTCACCGAGTTCCACTCGGTCTCACCGAAAGAGAAAATCGGTCCCACCGAGTTTGCCTGACCAACTCTCTGGTTAGCTAATTACCAAACTCGGTCTCACCGAGTTTGTGTAATCGGTCTCACCGAGATTACGTTATGCCCAAACCCTAACCGAATCGGTCCTACCGAGTTGCATGTCAGTCCCACCGAAATTCCTAACGGTCACTAGGTTTACTACTTCGGTCAGACCGAGTTTATTTATTCGGTCCCACCGAGATTGGAAATCTGTGTAACGGTTGGATTTTGAGTGGAGGCTATATATACCCCTCCACCTCCTTCTCATTCGAGGAGAGAGCCACCAGAACACACACATCATTCCTACTCATATGTTCTGAGAGAAAACCACCTACTCATGTGTTGAGATCAAGACATTCCATTCCTACCATATGAATCTTGATTTCTAGCCTTCCCAAGTTGCTTTCCACTCAAATCTTCTTTCCACCAAATCCAAATCCTATGAGAGAGAGTTGAGTGTTGGGGAGACTATCATTTGAAGCACAAGAGCAAGGAGTTCATTACCTACACACCATTTGTTACTTCTTGGAGAGTGGTGTCTCCTAGATTGGCTAGGTGTCACTTGGGAGCCTCCGACAAGATTGTGGAGTTGAACCAAGGAGTTTGTAAGGGCAAGGAGATCGCCTACTTCGTGAAGATCTACCGCTAGTGAGGCAAGTCCTTCGTGGGCGATGGCCATGGTGGGATAGACAAGGTTGCTTCTTCGTGGACCCTTTGTGGGTTGTTGCTTCTTTGTGGACCCTTCGTGGGTGGAGCCCTCCGTGGACTCGCGCAACCGTTGCCCTTGGGTGGAGCCCTGTGTGGACTCGCGCAACCATTACCCTTCGTGGGTTGAAGTCTCCATCAACGTGGATGTAGGATAGCACCACCTATCCGAACCACGGGAAAAACATCCGTGTCTCCAATAGCGTTTGAAATCTCCAAACCCTTCCCTTTATATTCTTGCAAGTTGCATGCTTTACTTTCCGCTACCAATATACTCTTTGCATGCTTGCTTGAATTATGTGATGATTGCTTGACTTGTCCTAAAATAGCTAAAATCTGCCAAGAACTAAAATTGGGAAAAGGTTAAGTTTTTATTTGGTCAAGTAGTCTAATCACCCCCCTCTAGACATACTTTCGATCCTACAATAGGCCCGGCATTGGTTGAATTAAAAGCTGAACAAGCTGCACGGCGCCAAGATGAGGAGAAGATATCCACGATGACGCTCGAACTGGAGAATGCTACTGGCCACTGTGAATTTCTGGAGAAGGAGAGTAAAGCCTTAATGGCTGATCTGGACAAGGCCTTACAAGAGGCGAGAGAAGCGCGGTCGGAATGCAGAGCAGCCCGTGAGGAGGTTCGACAGGCGAGGGAGATTGCGGCTGGAAAGCCCTTTCTTCTGCAAACTAAGTTCGGTGACCCGAACTATGCCCAGCTTAACCAAGTATGGAGTTCTCCGGACGAGTTCTTGGACTTGCCAAAGAGTTCTGCCGATGCGGCATAGTATTACCAAGCGCGAGATGGATATGCAACGGAGAAGCTTTTTTGGTCGCAGTTTGGCGCATCAAAGCGCCCTCTGTTGCTCAATGAACAGATGTCCCAATGGGCCGAACTTCATAGGATATCCGGCGCTGCCATGAAGGATGTCGTAATCCGGTTGTGGCCAACCGAGCCTGTTCCGAATAGCTATTTCGGCTTGGTGCAAAGGCTTGTTGACGCGGTGCCGCGTATCGACGTTATGAAGCGGTCAACGTGCATTGAGGGTGCACGGATGGCTTTTGCCCGAGTCAAGACGTTCTAGGGAAGATGAAGGCCATCGATGTTGCGACGAAGGGTCCACCCAAAGGCAAGGACCGTCCGGAACCGGAGCATTATTTTGAAGACGTCCTAAAGGCCGCCCGCTTTTTAGAGGGTCAGTGCTCAAAAGACATAATGTTCGAGTGAGGTGTATGAAAATTGTAAAAGACAATTTTATAGTTAATCTATTTATGTTTTGCTTGAAAGCTTGAATTCCTCCTGTGCGGCCATTTTGATATAATCTGAAAGTTTTCCAGTCGTCGGCTTCAGCCTCCTCGTAGGAAGTACGGGGGTGTTCGGAAAATCATTTAATCACTCTTTATCCAATGTCTTGGTCCATGAAGGAGGTGATAATGCGGCGAACCAGGCAATCGGACTATAAGGCGTTAACACTTTCACTTAGCCATAGGAGTTTTATGGTGGGGCTACGACATAGCCCCTGGTATGTATGCGGCATATGGTGCCTTACATATTTGATCTGAAAAAGATCCCTCGTGTGACACGGAGAATCGCTAAAGATTCCAATAAGTCGTCAAGTGGTTGACCAGCTCACGCCGCATCACGATAGTCAGTTTTCGGCTTTCTCTACTGAGGTGCTCGTCCGGTTTAGACCAGGGCACAATCGTAGTAGCTCTCCCTTTACTACCCTAGCCGATAGAGCGGAACGTAGGGTAGCAAGCACAAGAGCCAGGCAACCCAACTATTGACCCAAGACAATGATTCAGAGCTGATGCATATAAGGCCAAACTTGCGACACCGAAGTATGCTATAGAGCAGTTCGGACTTTTACTGGCAACTCATTTGTTCCCACACTGAGCCCCTGGCAGGTTATGCCAAGGTATTTCTGTGAAATAACCGTAGGAGCCATATTTGTCAGGAAAACAATACGGTTGATTAGTTCGGATATTGTTTACTGGTAACTGAGCGATATGCCAATGATTACTTATGATATATATATAAGCCATCTGCACGGATATTTGACATGCTCGGGGTTGGAAGTGGAGGAACATGCATAGTACAGGCTCAAGAAATAGGGAGTGCGGTCTACAAAAAGTTATTTTGGACCTCCTGTCGCACGTCTACGCCGCCAGTCCTCGGTGGGGGGAATCCTTGATGGAAATAGCCCCTTGGGTGAGTGTACGGATCCGGACTCCGATAGAGCCAGTTTTGGATGTTTATCCTATTCGTCACCTGTTTTTAAAGGATAGGGAAGGAAGAAAGAAAAAATAAGCAATAAAAGAAAGTTACTGGAGTGCTTGCAGGCTTGTTCATATTATGCTTCCGCCAATGCCCATGGTATCTTGAGTGCGTAATGATGTATGCGCGGCACAAATTTTATAGGTGTGTGGAGTGGGCAGCAGAAGTCGGGTTGCTATTTCCGTTCTAGGAGTAGATGATCCTCGGGTGGAGATTGCTTCAGACCCCCGGTGTTTCTTTGGTGAACGTTTCTGTCATCCCTGTCGCTTGGGGGTCTCCTCCCCCTATGTTCGGTGTTGAGCTTGCCGGCCTGTTTAAAGACCCAACAGTTTCTGTTGGTATGATTAGCTGGTTTATCGGGGTGGCCATGAATCTGGCATGGTCGGCCCAATATCCTATCCAGGTTGGATGGTTCGTCTTGATTCGCCTTGAATGGCTTCTTCCGCTGACCGGGCTTGGGGTTGCTGAATCCGGCGTTGACCGCTGTGTCGCCTGATCTTTCATTGTCATTGTGACCGTTCTTTTTGCTTCCTCGTGGCTTGTCGTTGCCATCTCGGATTTCGGAGGTGCCCTGGTTGCTGGCGCTATTGCTTTTACGAGCGAGCCATCTGTCTTCTCCCGCGCAAAAGCGGATCATCAGAGCAGTGAGGGCTGTCATGGATTTAGGTCCTTCTTGGCCGAGGTGGCGTGCAAGCCATTCGTCCCAGACGCCGTGTATGAAAGCCGCAAGGGCTTCCGCGTCCGGACAGTCGACGATTTGGTTCTTTTTGACTAAGAACCGAGTCCAGAGCTCCCTGGTTGATTCTCCGGGCCGTTGGACAATTTGACTTAGGTCATCGGCATCCGGTGGCCGGACATATGTTCCTCAGAAGTTATCGAGGAAGGCCTCTTCCAAGTCCTCCCAGCTGCCTATGGAATTTTGTGGCAGGCTGTTTAACCAGTACCGAGCTGGTCCTTTTAGTTTTAGTGGGAGGTATTTAATGGCGTGGAGGTCGTCCCCACGGGCCATATGGATGTGGAGGATGAAATCTTCTATCCATACCGCGGGACCGGTTGCCCCGTCGTATGATTCAATATTGACGGGTTTGAATCCTTCGGGGAATTCATGATCCATTACTTCATCAGTGAAGCAAAGCGGGTGTGCGGCGCCTCTATGCTGGGCCACACTACGACGCAACTCCGAAGGAGTCCCTTTGCGGTTTTCGGCTCAGGCGTGGCGGGGTTTGACACGTCCGAATAGGTAGCCGTCGTCGCGTGTCGAAGCATGCTTTCGTGATCTGTAGATCGGTCATGCGTGTCCTGCTCTATTGTCCAAGTCTCTCTGCAGGTCGTCTGGGTAATCGTGACCTGCATTGTTCCTGCCTTTACGGTGAGGTGGAGCGGTCTGGTGTTTGGCTTGAGTTGCCTCTTTATTCGGACAGAGTTGCCGGCGACCTGCCGCATTGTGTGACGATGGTATGGGCTCCAACGCCCCTTCATCGGACTGGTATAGCAATTTGTGCTTTGGGTAGCCTTTGGCTAGGCTACCAAGGCCGTATTCTTCGGCGACCAGGACTTAGGTCCATCTGTCGTTGAGTAGGTCTTGGTCAGCTTGAAGCTGCTGCTACTTCTTTTTCAGGCTCCTTGCCGTAGCTATCAGCCTGCGCTTGAAGCGCTCCTGTTTGAGGGGCTCTTCGGGTACGATGAAGTCTTGATCGCCGAGGCTTACCTCATCTTCGGAGAGCGGAAGGTAGTTGTCATCCTCCGAACCGTCACTGGGCAGGGCCTGTTCGTCGGGGCTGGCTTGCCCGTTTTCCTGTTCCTCCTGCTCGAATGTTGCTCCCACAGGGTCTTCATTGCTTTCGGCGCCGTCCGGAGTACTATTTTCTCCAGTGCCATTGTTGCTGCGGCGTGACTTGGGTTGGCGTTTGGGGCGCCGGAACTTAGATCGTGACTCAGGAGTTTTAACTGGATCTCCCTTGTCTTTGCCGCGAGGCTTTTTAAGTGTATCGATCATGTACACGTCATGTGAAGGGGTGGCCCTCTTGCGCCTGATGACTGGTGGGTCTTGGCCTTGCTCCTTATCGGCATCGTTGTCTATACCATCAATGTCTATGGAGCCAGGAGCGGGCATGTAGGTTAAGTCCTCGACATTGGCTATGAAGTGGGTGGCGGGTGCGAAGCGAAATTCTCCATTATCAGCCCCTAGCTCGAACCGGACATAGTTCGGTCGTGAGTCCACCATCGGGGACAGGTTTTTCAGCGAAATCAGCACGTCGCCAAAGGGCGAGTGTTGGAAGACATCTGCGGCGCTGAACTCGATGATTGATAACCGATCCAACTCGGTGTCCGAGGGCGCGCAAGGTTCGGAACTTATAGCCGGAAACGAGTCCGAAATTCCGTTGACGCTGATATTGCCTGGTGTAGAGTTTGTGTGCGGCTCCAATGATGCGGACTCCGTGGCTTCGGATGGTGCAAACTACTCCAGATCTAAGGTCGTAGCAGTTACCGGAACCATCTCCAGGACCTGGTCCGATGACCGATTTAGGTCATGTTCATCGGAGCGAGGGGGAGCGATCGTTGCGGTCTCAAATCCATTGAAGATCAAGTCTCCGCGGATATCCATGACATAGTTCAAGCTTCCAAATCTGACCTGATAGCCAGGGGCGTAGCTATCAATCTGCTCCAGATGGCCAAGCGAGTTGGCCCGCAGTATGAAGCCGCCGAATACGAAAATCTGTCCGGGGAGGAAGGTTTCTCCTTGGATAGCGTCACTATAGACGATCGGAGGGGCCATCGAACCTCTCGTTGATGGCATAGTGGAATTCTCAATGAAAGCACCAATGTCGGTGTCAAAACCGGCGGATCTCGAGTAGGGGGTCCCGAACTGTGCATCTAGGATCGATGGTAACAGGAGACGGGGGACACGATGTTTACCCAGGTTCGGGCCCTCTCTATGGAGGTAATACCCTACGTCCTGCTTGATTGATCTTGATGAATATGAGTGTTACAAGAGTTGATCTACCACGAGATCATAATGGCTAAACCCTAGAAGTCTAACATATATGACTATGGTAATGAATATTCGCTTTCCGGACTAACCCCACCGGTTTATATAGACACCGGGGGGATCTAGGGTTTACATAGAGTCGGTTACATAAGAAGGAATCTTCATAGTCGACCGCTAAGCTTGCCTTCCACACCAAGAAGAGTCCAATCCGGACACAGGTACTGTCTTTGGCCTTCATGTCTTCACAACCCATCAGTCCGGCCCATGGATAACAGGCCAGACGCCCGAGGACCCCTTAGTCCAGGACTCCCTCAGCCCTCGGCAGAGCGCACGATGAAGGGAGGGGCGACTCGTTCAGTCGGAGACGAGGTCGACGTGCCCTCGCTTGGCGCTCTCGTCGTCGCTATCGCTGTCCTCCTCACCACTCCCGCTTGAAGAGGAGTCTTCATCGTCGGAGGAGCTCTCCACGCAGCACTTTAGGCGAGTTCCAGAGTCTCCAAAGACCTTGACAGAGAGCAGGCCGTTCTCCATTAATTTGAAATAGAGAATAAGCCCCGCCGCCAGGCTATCGATGCGAGCGAAGGTCTTCCATCTGCGGCGAATATGCATGACCTGAGGGGCGGGAAAGTCGACGTCGACCCGTGTGCCGCCGTTCACGCAGCCCCTCATGTGCAACCTCAGGGTCTAGGGCGGATCGAGCTCCATCTCCCGAGCGAATGGCGCAGGAAGACGAAGGCGGCGACGCGGTGGCCGACGCAGCCTGATGAAGAACTCACGAGGCTGGTCCCCGACGTGGCCCTCCATCAGAGGACGCATCGCTGGCGGAGGCAAGGCCGATGCGCCGCCCCATCCCCCTCTTCCCCGAGCACCTTGCCGGCCTCGGCCTCGCCCCCTCCCCTTCCTCTCGTGGCCGGCTCCGCCGCCACGGGCTCTTGGGAAGGAGGGATGCGCTGTCGAGCAGAGACCCTCGCCGCCACCGTCGAAGGACCGGCGCCCCCTCTCGCCATGGCAGATCAAAGAACGGAGCCGAGGTGGAAGGAAAGGGATGATGAAAGATTGTGGGGTGCCATCCCCCTGCCCCTTCTTATAAAGGGGCGGGGTCGGGACTCGGCCACCCCACTCAGCCAATCCGACCATCAGGGGCGCAGAGAATCGAGGCCGACCCACTGCCCCAATCAGCAGCGGCCCGTTTCCCCGCCTCGCCATTCAAGGCCCGCACCCACCGCCTACCATCTTCAGAGCATGGGGGACACATGGCGGGCGAGCGGAAAGCGAGGGGACAGATGAGACGGCCGTTCTCCACCCCGTGGTCGTGGGGCGCGGGCGCCTTGAAGACCACGGCCCGAGCCCACTCAGTAAATGAGTCGCGCCTCTGCGTTTTCCTCTTTTTACGGGGAAGGAGCGAGCCGCCTCTTTACCACGATATGACGCATGCGTGCGGAAACCGCCCCACGCACGACACCCACGTCACGCATGACCCTCCACGTCGCGCGTTCAACGCGGGTCGTGGGGAAGCACAGCGGACGGAGAAATTACTGCGGTAAAAATCCACCCCACCTGCCCGCGCACCGTTCTGGACCTAGCCCAACAACGCGTCGCACTTATGTGTGGCCTAGGCCCGGGGGCTCCTGTCGGTGTACAAAAGTAGGGGCTCTCCTTTTGCACTCCTTTACTTGTGCACGGGTAGTCAGAGCCGCGCCCACGGCCACACTAAGCATGGCAGAGGTGGGATGCCGGAGCACAATACAACCAAAGCAACGCCAAGACCAGAGACGCAGAGAGAGAGCAAGAGGGCGAGGTGGACTCCCCCGGCAAGCCCCTTGCCGGGGTGGCTTCCGCAGCCTCTGCAAGATCCTTGCCGGGGCAACTTGCCTGACGCCAGCAGAGTGCGCCACCCTTGAGCCCAAGGGGTTCCCACACCATATTGGAACCAAGGCTCGGGAGGCACCTCCGTGGTGGCATGCAGATCTTTGTAGAGATCATAGATACACAAGATCAGATGGAAACCAGAAGACGACGATCCTTGGCGAGATCCTTGCCAAGGAGATCCACGAGACCCTCGGCAAGATCCTTGCGGGGACGACCGCGGTGCCTCAGCAAGACCCTTGCCGAGGACGCCTGCAGGGCCGCAGCCAGGCCCGCGTCCGCCAAGACTCCGCCACTGCTCCCATACAGCTGCCAGCTCGACCAGCTGAGCGGGCATCTGCGTGGCAGCGCGCGGCCTCTACATCAACTCAGCAAGCACCTGCGTGGTGGCATGCAGATCTTCGTGAAGGCTCTGCCACCGCGCCAGCCCAGCAGCCAGCCAACATGGCGCTACAACGCCTCGTCAGCTTGGGCGCGCGTCGGAGCCAGGCGAGGCGACGATAGTTGGGACGAGCTTCTTTGCCGTCCCCAATAAAGCAAGAGGGGCACGTCGGTAGCGCATTAAATGCGTTTGTCCGACGGTGCCAGGGGATAGACTCAGCCCCTGTACTCCTTTCCACCTCTTGTGTGCCACTGTGGCGACCCCTTTTTGTCTATAAAAGGAGGCCCGAGGCGTACTAGAGAGGGATTCGGATCTTTTGGACTAGAGAGCCACCACGGCTAGTTCAAGAACACAAGAACACCTAAATATACATCAAAGCACGACTAGGGTTTTACGCGTCTCCGCGGCCCGAACCTGGGTAAACGATTTGTGTGCTGACCGCCAGACCCGCTCTTTGCACAACCCCGCGCCCGCCAACCGTAGAAGGGATCCCAGTGACCCCATAGGTGTTGTTTCCCACCGACAGGGGGTCTGGGTGAGAGGGAGCAGGAGAGGGAGGCAGAGAGCACAAGTGGGGTGCGGGGGATCGAGCAGGCGGAGGGCTTGCCCTTGTCCCCCTCCCCATCGATGCCGGTGAGGTGGTCGGGCAGAGCTCGCCCCTGTAGCGACCGTGCCAGGGGAACAGGGGGGAGAAGCCGACCAGTGGGGGGTAGGTGGGCTGGGCAGCCCGTTGCCAGCTGGGCCAAGGCCCGAGGGGCAGGGGGTTTCCTTTTTATTTTTAATTTAGTTTTTCTTTTATTAGATCTGTTTTCTTTTAGTTTCTTTTTATTTTTAATTTTATAAAATATAACACTTACACCTAAAATATCATTATAATTTAGGCTACTACCACATTTAGTTTAGTAGCTAAATAAATTAGTATAGTAATTATAATTTGAAAAGCAATTAAATTATTATTTTAGCCATTGTTTTAATTATTAAAGGACATTAAAACACCTTATAAAAATGTTGGGTCACCACCATAATTAGTGATGAAATATTTGCGACACTTTGAACATTTTAGTTTTGACATTTGGAAACTTTAATTATTTGACTTTATTTTAAATTTGAATTTTAATTGGTTTTGAAACAACGTGGGACCTAGCAACTGTAAAAGTGATGACATGGCATCATTAGTATGGGATTACTATGGCTTGATTATCCGGGCGTTACAAAGATGGCGTAAGCTCGACAGGAGGGAAGGAGAAGATGTCTTCGGAGTGGGTCCTAGCCTTCTTCTTTCTCGCCTGACCTCCATTGCCTTCACTATCGGGTAACAGTGCCTCTTCCCGTTGGCCGGTGCCATCGGAGTGGGGCCAATCGCGGAGGAAGTATCGAGGACATCCATGGTCTTTCTTGTAGGATAATGGGTAGGCCATGCTAGCATAAATCAAAATTTTCTACCGCATTCATCCGAGGAACTTCTGGAAGTAATGGACAGTGGAGCCATGAATTACCTTTTGATACGCAGTGCAGTGAAAGGTTGTCGATGTCACGCGTCAATGCTGATGTAGTCACACTTCTGCACGTGATCCCAGGTACAACTCCTACTGGATCCCATTAACGATTCATCCAAGCATCGCATATTCGCATGTGCAACACCTCCAAGGTATCCCAAATGTACAAGGATTTGAGCATCACGCATCAGAGTCGAAGGTGCGCTCTGAGTGGAGGGAGTGCGGCAGCTAGGGTTTGTATTTCACACATGCATTAAGGTTAACCCTAATATGATCGATTGCATCTGGTTGACCGACTATAAAGTGTACAATGCACAATTCCATCTAGCGCACCGTCCAATCGGCCGCTAGGTCATCCGTCAAGGGCTAGAGATGCTCTAAGGCTAGTCATAGTGGGAAGTAACTTATACTAGTGTCATGCATATGACACTAGTCTAAGTTACCACATTTATAATGCAAAGTAACATACTAGTAGTGTCATATGTGACTTCATTTAATGGCTTGTAGACTCATCTTATCTTGGAAGCGCTATGTTACAGTAACATATTATGTTACAGTAACATATTATGTTACCACTTCTCATTAACTACATGCCACATAAGCAAAAATTTCTCGAAGTGCGCTAGGTTACTATCTAAGTTACTCCCAATATGACTAGCCTAACTCCTCAAACCAAACATTTTTTTATAGGAGTCAAAGGATTTTATGGACAGAAGTAGGGACGCTCTAACAATGCCAGATATCGAGGCTCTCCATTGAAGTTCTCTTTCCACTGAGCTAATACAACCCAAGAGCTGCGCATTACATCATGTAAGTACACGGATACATCAACTTTACACGATAATACAGCCCCGATTCACAAGCATTGAAGCAGTTACATCATCATCAACCATAGTGTACACCTCGTACGTATATACACCAATCGATTCCCTTTACACGGCCAACTTACATCACAGGTCCATGCGGTGAAGAGCTCCTCCAAGGGGATTAATGGTTAGTGATGCCGTTGTGTCGTCTCCCCCGACTCCCCCGTCCCGCTGTACTCGTTGGTGTACTCCCCGCTACTCTCGAACGCGACCTGCCTCAGCCTGTTGATGTTGGCCGCGTAGCTGCCGGACTCGTCGGAGCTGTATATCATGCTCTGCCCTGGCTTCATCCCTTCGTTCAGGTCGTCCAGCGACGCGTCGCCCTCCAGCGCGCGAACGATCTGTAGAAACGGTGCAAGAATCACTGTCAGTTCACGGCGAGTTGCTCAGCATCGATTGAGAGTTGCCGATCGATCGATCTTGACCTGTTTCATCTTGGGGCGGCGCTTGGCGGAGTGCCGGACGGCGGCGGCGGCGCTGGCGGCCATGCGCTCCATCTCCTGCCGGTCGTACTTGTTCTCCAGGCGCTGGTCCACCACCTCGTCGAAGCTGCCGCCCTCCGACAGCGCGCGCGCCAGGAGCGGCCTCGCCCAGTCGACCAGGCTGTCCTCCATGTAGTTACTGGGGTCCACGGGCCGCCGGCCGGTGATGAGCTCCAGCATCATCACGCCGAAGGAGAAGACGTCCGACTTGTCCGTCAGCTTGCCGCTGGACGCGTACTCCGGCGCCAGATACCTGCATGCACGACCCAACAGCGGAGAAGACATCAACGCTCGAGCTCTGCTCCCATGGTGCCGCAATGGCGACACTTGCTGCTCTGTTCAGCGTGCGTGCGTGCGTGCTCTGCTCACCCGAACGTCCCCATGACGCGCGTGGAGACGTGGGTGTTGTTGTCCGTCGTCAACTTGGCGAGCCCGAAATCCGCGACCTGCCAACATTCAGGCGAGTTTTCACTCCAATCTCACGAATTTCGTGCACTGTGATTCACAAATCTCACAGCCTAATCACCTTAGCCTCGAAATTTTCATCCAAGAGAATGTTGGCCGCCTTGATGTCACGGTGGATGATCCTCGGATTGCCTTTATAATGCACGACATCAGAAGCACGAACGCCATGGATCGATGTGGCCAAAGAAGAGGGGAAGAGACTTACAGTCCTCGTGCAGGTACGCGAGGCCCTTGGCGGAGCCGAGCGCGATGGCGAGCCTCTTGGGCCAGTCCATGACCGGCAGGCCCTTGCCGTGGAGGTGGCGCTCGAGGGTGTCGTTGGCGACGAACTCGTAGACGAGCAGGCGCTGGGAGGCGCCGGCGATGCAGTAGCCGACGAGGGAGACGAGGTGGCGGTGGTGGACGCGGCTGATGATCTCCACCTCCGCCTGGAACTCGCGCTCGCCCTGCCCGCTGCCGGCCTTGAGCTGCTTCACCGCCACCTCCTTGCCGCTGCCCGGCAGCAGGCCCTTGTACACGTACCCGAACCCGCCCTGCCCCAGCAGGTTCGCCTTGGAGAAGCCGCCCGTCGCCGACGCCAGCTCCTCGTACGTGAACGAGCTCTGCGACCCGAAGATGGCCGGCGACGGCGGGGGCATCGACGACCCCGTCCCCTGCGACCCGCTCATGATCATCTCCTCGCTCAGCGGCCCCTGGCCCAGCGGATACTGCGGGTGCCACCCCACGCCGCCGTGCCCGTCCACCGGGCCGCCGCTCTGCTGCCACGGGCTCGGCATGTTGTTCGCGTAGTACACGTTCCCTGCACGCGCCCGCGCGCCGCCATGGTCACGGTTAGATCTCTGCCAAGAATCTCCATGGTGAATGGAATGGGCACGATGCATGCGATGCGCGCGCGCGCCGGCCGTACCATGCTGGTCGGTGTAGAAGGGCATGGCCATGGGCGGCTTCTTCTTCTTCCTCCTGGCGCAGCACACGCACGCGGCGATGCACAGCAGCAGGGCGAAGACCAGGACCCCGATCACCACGCCGACGACCACGGCCTCCACGGGCGGAGAATCGTCTTGCTTGCTCCCGCCCTTGCCGCGGCCGCTCGACCCGCCCCCGCCCTTGGAGCCGCCCCCGCTCTCCGAGGAGCCGCCGCCGCCGCCGCCCCCGCTCTCCGAGGAGCCGCCGCCGCCGCCGCCGCCCCCGTTGCTCTTCGGAGCCTGCGGAGACGGGATGGCATTTGACCCCGGCGGCGAGACTTGAGCCGGGGGCGGCCCGCTGGTGCCTGCTGGCGTAGCCGGCGGCGGTGACTGAGACGGCGAGGGCGGCGACGGCGCCGAGTCCGAGGACCCTGGCGGTGGGGTCGACTGCGTGGACGATTGTGGGCTGGAGGGAGACGGCGGGGATCCCGATGACGAAGATCCACCGGAGCTATCCGAATCTGCGGACGACGATCCACCCGAGCCATCCGAATCTGCCGCCGACGACGACGGGTCCAGTGGACCGCTACCTAGCAGGGGGCCCAGGGGTCCGCGGCTTAGCGGCGAGTCGTCCATTGCTGATAGGAGGATCCCTCGTTAGCGTCCCGCGCAGCTCGCCACGATGGAGCTCTTCCCGGTGAAGATGACTCCACCACCACCTAGAAGATGCTCTGGGTCGGAACGCCGCTAGCTCCTCGCCGCCGTCGCCCTCCCCATAATGAACCCCTGCAGCCATGACGAGCTAGACATTTCAGACCTAAGTTGATCACCAATTTAGCTCACATTTGAGAACCACCAATCAACCGCAAATTCCCGCAAAAAAGGATCAATGGTAACCACGCAAATGCAAAACCAGATTTCACGGTAGACAAATTAAATTCTTCGGCTCTGCGACACTGAAATTCGAACCGAAGACGTGAAAACGCGAGGGAGTCGAAGCATCCATGGTGATGTACCTTCCTTTTTTCCCCTGTTCTTCCGCAAAAGAAGAAGAGAAAGAAGGGGTTGAAACGGAGCCGGAGAGACGGGGGGAGGGAAGTAGGCTTTGGGTGGCGTAGGTTTCGTCACATTTCTTGGACACTCGCCATTGCTGTCCTTTATGTTTTCTCCATTTTTAGCCTGAAGGCAGAACGGAGGGTTGAAAGCCGCTTCAGCGGAGCTGTCAAACCGCATTAATGCTCGTGTTTACCATGCCATTGCAGGCCGTAGCTGAAGCAGTTGATGAGTCCAAGTCCTTCTCTTGCAGTCCACGGTAAAAGTAACATCAAATTCAAATGGGAGAAGCGGCATAAGGAAGGTGATTTGCCGGATGGTGAACAGTGCCGACATAGCAAGTTCGTTCTTGGCCATTGGATGCGTCACGGACGGGAGGGATTGACTGGCTCGGCGCCAAGCCGTAATGTCACGCTCGGCGGCAGCTTCGGTTACACCAGGTTTCTTGAGAGAAGTTGGGAGATTCAGATCGTCAGGTCTAGGCCTGACAACCACATTCTCGTCCATGGATGCGCGGATCAATTTCAGTGTAGTGCCACTCAACCATGGTGATCATGGCACATTGGCTGTTGCCATTTTATGAGGTAATGTAGAAAAATCCAGTTAACAAAGTTGTAATTTCAATCACTATAAAAAACTGGGCTGTAAACTAAAATAAAACACACCGGAGTATTTGGGATACTATAGTCTGCACCACCCTTTAGCATCAATCAGTAGTTGGCAAGGGAGTGCCGGGGTCAGTAGATTTTACATCTGCACCTTCCTGTAGGCATGGATCATATAAAATCACAAAATGTGGATTTGTGGACATGAACAAGTTCAGGCAAAACATATCACACACACAATACAGCGAACAATTTATATTTCGGGAAACATATTGAGTGAATGTGCAGAGCCAGGTCCCTGGTACAGCGGCCGTCGTGTTGGTATCATGTCATTCAGAAGTAGCATGAAGAACTGCAATCTGTTGCGTACCTAAAACTTCTGAAATCATATTCGGCTACACTGAGAACTAAGCTGTAGCCTAGTGGCAAGGGTGCACAGTGGTTACACTGAAATCACAAATAGTAAAAATGATTCTGATATACTAGTACAGAATCATCAGAGTTAACTCTGAAAGAAAACATAAGAGGACAAATGTTTACATACAGAAACAATATGTTTCAATGTTGTTGAGTATCTCGAAATTTAAAACACAGTAGGAATACAATTCTATTATAGATTGAGGACTATTTTTCAGTTCAAAGAACAGTATGCTACTACTATTGAGTGATGACAAACCAAATAAGATATTGCAGATGCTACACCAAGAATTTGTCCCATTTCTGCATAGAGGCAAGGGGGATTCTAAAGCTGCAATAGCTTTTCATTCCCTCCGGAAGAGATGTGGTCTAGCAGAAGTGCAAAACATAAACAGACCACAGTATAGGGGTTTAATCAGAACCTCCATTTCCTCTCAATATCTGAATCTGAAGGAATAGACAGGCACACAATGGGAAAATAACTGAACCTAGTTTAAGTTACAAACGTTTCAAGAGTTGGACCACTCAGTTTTCCATGATAAATGGCAATGTTTCGACATCTCACGCAAGTATATGACCCAAATCAACCACAAGTCAAATAACTATTCTGCCTACACTACTTCTCCACTACTCCTACAGGTGATGCTGTGGCTGCTGCTTGACCCACAGAAGCAAAATTCTCAGGCAGTTCGAACAGTGGCTGCCCTCCAACCAATGCACCACGGTAAGCCTGTCCAAGGGAATATCCCAGAGCTCGAGCAACGGGAACAGCAACCGCATTGCCAACCTGAATATATCTGCATAAAACATGCACAGCACACACAAATCAGCTTCATACTAAAGACGGTCCAGAGATTCAGAGCTACCGGCCTTACAGAAACCATACAGTTATAGTTCCTTTCGATGCAATGCACTACTGGATGATGTCGAGTTGATCAACTTAGAACTTACTTCTGTTTTATAGGGCCAAAGAGCCTGTAATAGTCTGGAAAGCCTTGTAACCGTGCATTTTCACGGACAGTCAGAACTCGATGCTGGTTGGGATGCAAGATAATCTGCAAAACACCATCCATGTTCAGTCATAATAAAAGCAATCGGCAAGTTATAAAATCATAATAAAGACCAGAAATTTGTTAATTGCTTACTTGGTTGTGAGGCTCGGCTCTGGTGACAACGGTTGGAACAGTTTCATCCCACCACAGGCGTCCGAATGGTCTGCGAAGCAACATGACAAGTGTTAACAGTATAGTTCTACAAATAATACAGAAGGATCATCAGCTTACTTACTTCGGTGATTTCCCCTTGATGTAGGTCATGGCATAGTAAGGCACCTGGCAGAGAGGCAAGGATGATTAATACTTGCGAAATATACATACATTACAGCTGATGAAACTACTCCACAAAAGATTCAAGTACCAAAGGTTTTCCAGAAGGCAGAAACACACGAGGAATGTGTGGATTAAACTCAACAGTGTTATTTTCCCCAACCTGGACACCCTTCAAATCACGGAAGTTGGCCCCCTGGAATAGAATAATTGCTAAGAAACAAGAAGGATAAGGCAACAAGAGAAAGAACATGAGACTGATCAGCACTAGCTTGCCTTTCTAAAAGGAATTTGCTTCACTCTTTGATAATCATCAGTGCTTAACTCTAGCGGTTGATGATCAAACAGTTGACATGCCTTAGGACTAGGAGTAGCATCTCCAAATGAGTAATCCTCCATGTCTTCAGATGAATGACAGAACAGAATAACTTAGAACAGTAATATAATCATGAAATCATACACAAACATTATAATAGTGAAATCTATGGCAAGGTGACATCATTGTGCCACCCAGATTATTGGAAACAGAAAAAAAAAGAGTGCGACTCTGCATATGCAAAGACAGAAGGCATAACAAATGAAAGGAAATTTCATTAAAAAGTAAAGACATGAAGTTTGCACACTCAAGAGGTCACACCTTTACGGCTGAGCCGGATGTAGCGCTGGAACTCTGTTTTGGGGTTAATGCGATTTTCCATGAGATCATTAGGTTGATAGTTTGGAACCTGTAGGAAACATTATAATTCATAGAGACATAACAAAATTCAAGCAGCATTCCAGAAATAAATGAATAGAGTAAAAAAGTCAATGTTAACCTTTGGTAAATCAGATAGTGCATCTTGAAGGACAAGAGCTTTCTTTAAACGTTTGTCGTCTATTTCATCGTATGCAACGAGACATTGCTGAGGACAGAACAACGTTTTGGTTAGAAAAAATAATAGCAAAAATAGTGTTCAAGAAAATTGATCACAGAAACATGGTGGGCAGTGATGTATTTTCATACCGAAAATGCATTGGGTACGACTCCTCGCTTAACAACATCATGGGTCGGAAGCGGGAATTTTGGGAGAACCTACATTGCCAAGGGTACCTTCTTATTCAGGAATAGTGTCACAAGGTAAAAAAAATAACCCAGAAAAGAGACAAACCCGAGAAGGAAGAGCTCCCCACAGAAAGGCCCGCATCCTAAATTGAGGTAACCCATAACATCCTGCAACCATCAATCCAAGCCTAGCTTGGTATCTCATGGAGACAAGACGACTAAGCGCATATCGCCCCAGGAATCCATCTGCAAATTTTAGAATGTCTACGACGTTTTCCATCAGAACATATTTAGGTCGCAGATAGTTAACAACATCCATAAAGACAACCAACTGTTTGTTTCTATCATCTTCCAGCGGCTCATTGTAATTCCTGAATCTGTTCAATCCACTGATGCCTTGACAGGGAGGACCCCCACAGATAACATCAACAGACCCCTTTGGAAAACAACGAATTAGACACCACATGAAAACTAACCCAAAAGGAACAAGGAGGAATTTACTTACAGGCAAGGGCAAAATAGATTCCCTATATCCTCTCTGAACAAATTCCTTAATACACTCAGGGGAATCGCTGAAATGCAAACAAGGATAAGGCAGTATTGGCGAATATATATGAAGATAAATGTAAGGAAAAAGATGCCAACCTAAGTCCATCAATTGGCTCCCATGAGTCATGACTAGGATCATATGTTTTCCACCGCACCTATATAAATAATTCCTATCTTTAGACAAAAATCGTATAACTATGTTCTAAGTAAGCAGTGAATAATACAAGCAAGGAAACAATTGACTACATGAACTACACAAGTAGGGGATTTGAGCAATCAAGTCTATAGTACCTTGAACCACAGGCCATCTTTTCCGGTTTTATTGGGATCGCCATAGCATATATCAAGAAGTCTCTCTACCTCAAATAGATCATTTGGTAGAGCTTCATTTTCATCATCTTCGTCATCATTTGACATCTGAGCCAGGTCAGAGCCAGAAGAGTTGCTACTGTGGACGACATACTTCTGACAGAGTGCATTCCAGTGCTGGAGGAGCGCAAGAAAATCTTCCGCCTTCTCATTTCGTACCTACAACTCAGTGGCAACATCGTACAAGTTGGTTGATGAAAGAGGGAATGCAGCACAGTCAGAAAGAGGGAATGCAACTCAGTGGCACTTTGCCAATTTCAACTGGTACCTGGGTGCCAGGATGGTTATGCTTTAGACTGTTGCAAGCATATTCATTCATGTCTACAGCCCATTTCTGCACGAGAACATTAAGAATGTCAGTTATGGTACCTTCAGGGTCAGCTAAAGTATCAAGACCATAGGCACAAAACATACAGTATTTAGTTTGATGCCGGACAATGCAGCACCCAGGCAAAGCCCGGTTGACATGGCACCACATCCAGAGTAAAGATCCAGCAGAGTTGCTGTTTCCCTTCGTGCATCAGATGATCCCACAGGGTCAGCCACTGGTTTCCCCTCTTCACAGGAAATATCTGATGCCACTTCACTGTCTGTTGCACCATCGTTTTCTACAACAGAATAAACATGACAGGATTTTTCATGGTATACAATGTTGATCAAAACATTCTTTTATTTCGCCGAATGTACTTCTGAGATGTATTAAATCAGTACTGTCCTGTACCAGTTCAGTATAAGCTCATGATCACGCCATCCAAGTCTATATCTTTTAAGATGCTTACAAGGAATAAAAAATAAACTAGGTGATATACCTATGACGATTGCAACAGATGTAAGTATCCAGAAATGGTTACCTGCTGGAATATTTGCAAATGTTGAATATGCAACTGAGTACGACATGTCATAATACAAATCAGAATTTGATATTAACTGATCTCTTTCTTGAGGTGTCTTCTGTAAATGTTTCACAAAATAACAACAAAAAGATCAGCAGAAGAATGACAAGTAGTATGAGCAAAAACTCTTTTTCTTGAAAGAAAGAACAAATAACTTACACTTGGGTCAACATAAATGATATTTAGTTTAGAAATTATTGACTCAATCATGTTATCATTCTTTTCCTCTGAAAGGAAAACACGCTTCCGATCATGTTCATGATCATGGACCTCTAGCAAGTTGGGTGAGATGACCTGCAAATTTGTCTTAGGCACATGCTGAATTGCATTTAGGAAAAAAAAGAACTTCATGACATACCGTATCTTCAGCACGGAAAAACCAACAGCATGTGAAATATAAAACATGATCTGTTCTTTCAAAAAACTCTGTAATCCGGCCAATGTAATTTTCCTCATTGGGACCAGCCTGCAGTCACTCAAAATAAATAGCATGATTAGTAAACTTCGTTCAAACATACTCCCTCTGTCCCAAAACGTAAGATCATTTTTGACACTATGAACATTTTGGGACAGAGGGAGTAGCTTATAAACAAGAAGAATGCAGATGAAAACATAGAATATTTTGCCTATACCCATCATGCAAACGAAATAAAAAAAGCTTGAACATTATCCATGACATTTCTTAAAATTCGAAGTAACACAGATCAGATTCACACATAATATAGGACAATAAATTTAAACATTTGAATTGAAGATATAACACGAGAAAAAGAGTTGTACAGTGGGAAATCAGGAAGAAGAAAAGAAACCAATTAATAGCTCAAACAATCTAGATTTAAATTAAGAAAACAGGACCACAGAGTGAATTCAAACACATGAAAAAGGTTGACAAAATATTTTGGAGTAAATGAGAAGGCCTCTCGGTATGATGCAGGAGAGATCCCAGAAGACAAACTTGTACTAGTCCTAGTGTGCTAAAAGGAACCAATACCTTGACAATCATCAATCAATAAATTCAGAAGTTGATTTACATGCACATCTTTAATCACCATCATCCAATAGAATTTAGTTTATATGCAAATTTTAGTATACACAGTACAGTATCCTGAGTGCATGCATTTTGCAGTCACAAATTGAATGGCTAGAAGCTATCATCACGCCAGAAACAAAAAGAAGCACAACACTTCAACAGTTGGCATAGCAAAAACGGCAGTAACACAGACTGTATTAATCATCTTCATACGCTGCAATCATGTACGAATTAACCTTCTAGCTAAGAAGATAATGGCAGTCGATGAATAATCAATGCAACTACTAATAAATATATTAAACGAACTAAGTAATGATTTCTCTGAACTCAGTACTAAAAATGGTTCACCTTCACATAGACATCATCATTGAGGTTGAAGATTGCATCATCCACACATGCAGATGTGTAGTGGCATTGAGCGCCAATTTCCTCCTCCGGATCATTAGATCTGCATGCACAGATGGAAGATCCGGTTCACATATTAAAAGCAACGCAAAAGGAGCTCCATTTACAACAAGGTGAGATCAAGAGCGAAACAAGACATACCGCCTAGAGCGTGAATCAGAATCCTGCGGCCCAAAGTAGAGGAAATTTTCAGTCGGCATTTCCAGTGCATGAATGAAGAAGATGATGCGCGCCTACCCAGCTCAGCTACGTGTTGACAAGAGAGGATAGACGCCATATATACCTTGGTTTCGTAGCGGCTCGGCCAGAGTCGCCTGGCCTTGTCATCCGGAATGGGCTCGCCCACGAAGTGGTCCGCCGAGGCTTCCGGCCTCCTCTGGGCGCGCGGCGGGGCCACCCTCTTCCTGGCGCCACGCGTCTCCGCGGACCCCTCCTCTCCATGGTCGGCCTGCTCCTCCTCCTCGATCAACTTCATCTCCTCCGAGTCGGGCTCCTCCGGGTACACGTCGCCGTTGATCCCGCTGCCGGCATCCTCCACCTCCATCGCCCCCGCCGCCGACTCCGGCTCCTTCCGCTTGCCCTTGGCCGCCCTCTTCCGGGCGCCGGTGCCCTTCCCCGCCGCCTTGCGCCGGCGCTTGCCGCCGCGCGACGTCGACCGCTCGCGCTCGACCTCGAGCTCGGCGCCGACCTCAGCCTCCGCGTCGGCGTCGGCGTCGGCGTCGGCCGGCTTGGTGTTGGACAGCAGGCGCGTGGAGCGCCTGGGCTCGGCCGCCGCGGGCGTCACCGGGGACATGGACGCCATGGGTGGTGGTCACCGGTGAGCGAGGGGTGGGGGGAATGCGAGCGCTAGGGTTTTGGGTTTGGCAGGGGTGGAGGCGAAGGTGGGCGGAGGCTTTGGCGATGAGATGAGATCGGAATGGGGGAGAGGGAGGGAGGGGGTGGTTAAAAAGGCCGTTGGATGCTCTGGCGACGGAAAAAGGTGGGCGGGAATGCGGAATCGCTGCGTGCTCGCTGTGCACTGTGTTGGCTTAACGAGCTGATCGCGGAGGTGGTGGGCGGGCTTCGGCCGCCCCACCCCTCCCACGTCCGTCCGGGCCCACCCGTCAGAGGCTCACGCACGGGGGAGACGGGACGGGCCGGGCCGGTCGTGCTCTATTTCTAGCCGCGGTCGTCGGAGGGGCGGGCGATGATGAGATACGATCAGGTGGCTGTTTGAGGAAAACGCCGAAATCTTCTCCTTTGCTTTTGGGGTTGGTTGCCGTTCCTCCTCTTGCTCTCCTGCCTGCCTGCCGCCTGCTGCATGCGTATGCGTACGGGAAAAGAGGAAAGCGAGGATCAGGAGGTGCACCGTTCCGCGATCCTCTCTTCCCCCCGTGGTTGTGAATTTTGAATTTCGAAAGCTAGCGCGGGGATGCGGTGCGGGGCATGCACCGAAATTTTCTCGTTTGCCGCTTGTGCCCCGTTGTGCTCCCACGGTTTGTTTGCTGCCGTCTCCATGGTTATGGAATGGGTTTGGCTGCAAGTGAGACTGTCTGCGGGCGTCTCACTTATCGTCACAACTTGTTGACACACGAACACGTCACGTGTATTCTCGACGCCGGGAGTGATGCACCACAGCTCATGTCGAAGAAGACCCGACCGACAGCGCGATACGCAAGATAGTCGACGGGTGCTTTTGCAGACCCGAAAACCCCACACCCCCGGGAGGGACCCCGTCAGGGAGTGCGGCGGCTATGGGCTGCCCTAGGTCGATTCGCTCGCCCTAGAGCCTCAAGATTCGCAGCTCTTAAACACGAATAACAGCGAAGAACGAGAGAGAAAAACAGTGGAGAGATAAAACGTAGACTGAAAAAGTAGTATATTGATTTGTTCAATTGTGTGTTGTTTCAATCGGCCGTCACCCCCAACATATATATGAGGCGGCTGGACTTCCCGTACAAGCAAAGGATTCATTAGGCTATCCTTACAAGAAAATTACATCAATTCACGTCCTCGAGGATTCAGCCCGAATCTAGCCCAAACTTCTGTCTTGTTCCTTGTATAGGCCGTGGAATTTGCATATGACCTCCGATTGAGAAGATAAAAATACCAAATTTATGCGCCTCGACGAGACGAACAACTCTCATGTTGATCATTTTTCCAAATAAGGTCATCTTCAATACTTTACGAGGTCATCTTTAACTTCCAGTCGGATTTGGTCATGTAGTTTTCTTGGCTGTCCGAGTCTTTCAGCAACTCTACAGGCTGTATACTATCTCTGATGATGATGACTCCAAAATCAAAGTTGACCATTTTGACGATACGCACAACTTTCGTGTAGAACACTTTTATATCCGAGGTCATCTGAATAACCTTTCGAGCCCATCTCCAACTTTTCGGTCGGGTTGACCCCGTCAAGCTTTCCACCCCGGCAAGCTCTCTACCCCGGCAAGCTTTCACACCGGTAAGCTTTCACACCGGCAAGGTTTTCACCCCGGCAAGGTTTCTACCCCGGCAAGGCTTTCATTCAACCGGCAAAGGCCAAATAACTCACGCAACCCATCATACACTTCCTAGGTGGGTGTCTGGTCCCTCGCGTCGCTTTTTCACTCAGGGCCAGCTCGCGAAGTGTTGCCTCTAACTTTTGCATACGAACTCGGATTGGGACAATTTTTATTTCAAAATTGATCATTTCGACGAGACGAAGACAATTCGTGTAGATCATTTTTTCATATGAGGCCGTCTTGGGGCGTAAGCAGCCAAATAGTGTTCTGAATACAAAATCTCAGTACTTTGAACACAACTTCGGCCTTAGAGATGAGATCGGATGGCTATGGCCGAAATATCAAACTTTCTCCTTTTGAAGATACAGAACTTGCTCATTTTGAACACTTTTTATTTAAGGCCATTTTAATTGTGTTTTTGACCATGCCAAAATCTGGCGTCAACACATGCCCCTTGTTTTTCGGCAAAGTTTGTGTGCCAAAAAATAACTTGCACATAGCTTGTTCTAAGGACGATGTCAACACTCCATCGGCCATTTATTTTCCTCAGGACGATAATCAGGTATCGGTCATGTTTGTGCTAAGGGCGATAATCATATATCGGCCATTGCCTACTTGGGCTTCTTGCCACACACTAGGGGGTATTTCTTCAAGTACTTGCCATTGAGAGCTCGAGGTAACAGTGCCCCTTGTACGGATTCCACCAAATAAGAGTTTTCGGGAACTATTCTTGTAATCCTAAAAGGGCCTTCCCAACTTGGAGACCACTTCCCGAATTTTCTGTCTCTTGAACCAATCGGCGGAATTACTTTCCAGACAAGATCGCCAACTTGAAAATTCTTCAACTTAACTTTCTTATTGTAAGCTATTGCTGCCCTCAACTTGTCCCTCTCTATGGCCTTCAAAGCAGCCAAACGTTTATCGGCAACCTCATCAATATTGTCCATCATCAAGTTATAAAAGTCTACTGCCGATAAATCATTCTGTTTGGCTATTCTCAAAGCATTTAAATTTACTTCCACCGGTAAAACAACCTCTTGACCATATACTAACTCATATGGAGTCATTTTCGTAGCACCATGCCTTGAGATCCTATGTGCCCACAAAGCTTCATACAACAACGCATGCCATTGTGGCGCCCCCGATTTAATCATACACTAATCATACACGCAAACGTGTACGATCAAGATCAGGGACTCACGGAAAGATATCACAACACAACTCTACAAATAAAATAAGTCATACAAGCATCATATTACAAGCCAGGGGCCTCGAGGGCTCGAATACAAGAGCTCGATCATAGACGAGTCAGCGGAAGCAACAATATCTCAGTACAGACAGAGGTTAAACAAGTTTGCCTTAAGAAGGCTAGCACAAACTAGGATACATATCGAAAGAGGTGCAAGCCTCCTGCCTAGGATCCTCCTAAACTACTCCTGGTCGTTGTCAGCGGCCTGCACGTAGTAGTAGGCATCTCCAGTGTAGAAGGAGTCATCGTCAACGGTGGCGTCTGGCTCCTGGACTCCAACGTCTGGTCGCAACAACCGGGTATAGAAAAGGGGAACAAGGGGAAGCAAAGCAACCGTGCGTACTCATCCAAAGTACTCACAAGCAAGGAGCTACACTACGTATGCATTGGTATCAATGAAAGGGGTAGTATATGTGGACTGAACTGCAGAATGCCGGAATAAGAGGGGGGTAGCTTGTCCTATCAAAGACTACGCTTCCGGCAGCATCCATCATTAAGCAGAAGAAGAGAGTAGATGGTAAGTTAACCAAGTATCACCGCATAGCATAATCCTACCCGGCGGTCCTCCCCTCGTCGCCCTGTGAGAGAGCGATCACCGGGTTGTATCTGGCACTTGGAAGGGTGTATTTTATTAAGTATCCGGTTCTAGTTGTCATAAGGTCAAGGTACAACTCTGGGTCGTCCTTTTACCGAGGGACACGGCTATTCAAATAGATAAACTTCCCTGCAGGGGTGTACCACATTTCCCAACACGCTCGATCCCCTTTGGCCGGACACACTTTCTTGGGTCATGCCAGGCGTCGGAAGATCAACACGTCGCATCCCCACCTAGGCACAACAGAGAGGTCAGCACGACGGTCTGAATCCTATGGCGCAGGGGTCTAGGCCCATCTCCCATTGCACACCTGCACGTTGCATGGGCGGCCGGAAACAGACCTAGCCTCCCTAATACAAGAGCAGGCGTTCTAGTCCAATCCGGCGCGCGCCGCTCAAATGCTGACGTCAAGAAGGCTTCGACTGATACCACGACGTCGAGTGCCCATAACTGTTCCCGCGTAGTTGGTCAATGTGTATCGGTCAGTGGCCAGACTCGGATCAAATACCAAAATCTTGTTAAGCATGTTAATTGAAGTAACTGCAGATGCCGACCAGGGCCAGGCCCACCTCTTTCCTAGGTGGTCTCAACCTGCCCTGTCGCTCCGCCACAAAGATCCACTCAGAGGGTCGTCAGGACAAATGTCCTTTCGGTCCCAATCCCTGAATCACTCGTGGGTGCTCTACGAACCGACCCGACTTTAGTCACCACAAGTATCATATATTATGTATATAAGTATATACCCGTGATCACCTCCCGAGTGATCACGACCCAATAATATAGCATGGCAGACGGACAAGAATGTAAGGCCACTGATGGTATACTAGCATCCTATACTAAGCATTTAGGATTGTAGGTAAAGGTAACAACAGTAGTGGCAAGGACAGACTATGCATCAGAATAGGATTAACGGAAAGCAGTAACATGCTACACTACTCTAATGCAAGCAGTAGAGAGAAAAATAGGCGATATCTGGTGATCAAGGGGGGCTTGCCTGGTTTCTCTGGCAAGTAGGGGTTGTCAACAACGTAGTCGACCGGAGCACCAACAGCGGTGCCTGTCTCATAGTCTACCGGAAAGAAGAAGGGGAAGAAACAATGAATACAATGCAAACAGATGCATAACGATGCATGACATGACAAGTAACGGTGCCAGGTGTGCCCTAACGCAGTAGGAGGTGATACCGGCGATGGGGGAAAACATCCGGGAAAGTATCCCCGGTGTTTCGCGTTTTCAGACAGATGAAACCGGAGGGGGAAAGTTGCCTATTTGCTATGCTAGGTATGTGAGGCGGACAGACAGGCTGCATATTCAGATTTGTCTTGTCGTTCTGAGCAACTTTCATGTACAAAGTTTTCCCATCCGAGCTACGGTTTATTTTATATTAATTTTTAAAAGATTTAATCATTTTTAAAAATTATTTAATTATTTTAGATCAACATTATCCAGAATAGTGTTTGCTGACGTCATCATGACGTCAGCCTGACGTCAGCAGTCAATAGGGTGTTGACTTAGTCAAACTGACGTGTGGGTCCCACATGTCATAGGCTAAAGACTAACTATTTGTTAACATTTAATTAGCAGGTTAATTAGTTAACTAACAGTGTTAATTAAGTTAATTAATCAATTCCTTTAATTATTATTTATTTAATTAATTCTTTTAATTATTTATATATATATATATATATATTTTAAAAATTCGTTCCAGGGTGGGCCCCGTTTGTCATAGGCCCATAGGGGCATAGCGGGCGAGCGGTTAACGGGCGCCGGGCGCTGGGCGAAATGGTGCGGGCGCCCGACAGGGGCGAGCCCGGGCGCGGCTGTAACACCCTTGATGCGACTATATCTCCCACGTGTCGAGGCACGACTTAGAGGCATAATCGCATTGAAGGCATATGTCGCAAGTTAGGCAATCTTCACAACATCCCATGTAATATAATAATGAAAGGGGAGATAACATAGTTGACTTACACTCACCACGTCAATCAGGTACATAAATAACATTACATCATCCAAACACTCATGGCCCGACTACGGCGCCAAAATAAAAGATAACCCAACATGCGACACGGTCCCAATCACCCCCAACTGGGCACCACTACTGATCATCGGGAAAGGAAACATAGTATCGTTGAGAGTCTTCGTCGAACTTCCACTTGAGCTCATACGCGTCTCCTGGAGCGGAATCATCAGGCCCTGCATCTGGTGTAATAGTAATCTGTGAGCCACAGGGACTCAGCAATCTCGCACCCTCGCGATCAAGACTATTTACGCTTATAGGTAAGGCAAGGTAAATATATGTGGAGCTGCAGCAAGCGACTAGCAAGTATGGTGGCTAACTTATTCGCAAAAGAGAGCGAGAAGAGGAGGCAAAGCATGAGCGAGAAACTAGAGAGCAACCTGCGCAAACATTACTCCAACACCGTGTCCACTTCCCGGACTCCGCCAAGAAGAGGCCATCACGGTAACACACTTGGTTGATTCATTTTAGTTAAGTTAAGGTTCAAGTTATCTACAACCGGACATTAACAAATTCCCATCTGCCCATAACCGCGGGCACGGCTTTCGAAAGTTCAATCCCTACAGGGGAGTCCCAACTTAGCCCATGACAAGCTCTCACGGTCAATGAAGGAATAGACCTCCTCCCAAGACGTTCCGACCAGACTCGGTATCTCGGTTACTCAAGACACTTCGACAGGTTAAAACAAGACCAGCAACACTGCCCGAATGTGCCGACAAATCCCGATAGGAGCTGCACATATCTCGTTCTCAGGGCACACTCAGATAGGTCAAGCTACGAGTAAAACCAACCCTCGAGTTTCCCCAAGGTGGCCCCGCAGGCTGCCCGGTTCGGACCAACACTCAGAGGAGCACTGGCCCGGGGGGGGGGGGGTTAAAATAAGATGACCCTTGGGCTCCGGTAACCCAAGGGAAAAAGAGGCTAGGTGGCGAATGGTAAAACCAAGGTTGGGCATTGCTGGAAAAGCTTTAATCAAGGCGAACTATCAAGGGGTTCCCATTATAACCCAACCGCGTAAGGAACGCAAAATCCGGGAACATAACACCGATATGACGGAAACTAGGGCGGCAAGAGTGGAACAAAACACTAGGCGAGAGGCCGAGCCTTCCACCCTTTACCAAGTGTATAGATGCATTAAGATAACAAGATAATATAATGATATCCCAACAAGTAAATAAATGTTCCAACAAGGAACGTCCTTCAATCTTCACCTGCAACTAGCAACGCTATTAGAGGGGCTGAGCAAAGCGGTAACATAGCCAATCAACGGTTTGCTAGGACAATGGTGGGTTAGAGGTTTGACATGGCAATATGGGAGGCTTGAAAGCAAGTGGTAGGCATCGTAGCAATGGCATAGCAAAAGAGCGAGCAAACTAGCATAGCAAAGATAGTAGTGATTTCGAGGGTATGATCATCTTGCCTGCACAGTTGTCAGAGTTGACTGGATCCTCGAAAGCAAACTCGACGGGCTCCTCGTTAGCGAACTCGTCTCCTGGCTCTACCCAAACAATACAAACAAGCAACAAGGATACAATCAACCACGTGCAAGGATCAAGCAATATGATGCAATGATGATATGCTATGCGGGATGCGATGCGGGATGCAAAATGCAAGATATGACAGGAAATGCAAGAACCTGGCCTCAACTTGGAAATCCAAGTGTTCCACTGGAAAGATGAGACAAAATCGCTTGAAAACGATATAAAGAACGCCGGAATCGGAGTTACGGTTTGGAAATGGCAAGCAATTCAAAAATGACACCGGTCTGCGATTTACAGCAAGTAGCCAACTAAATACAATGAGATGAACATGCTACAACAACCAAACATGACAACAAAATACATGGCAGGGATGCACACAAGATGCTTAACAAAAGTCTAGCACTGAGCTATGGCCAATTCATCCATTAACAGGTTCAAACAAGCATGGAAAAAATGCATATGACAAACAGATCTCAGACTTGGTGAAATTAACACTTGTCTGGAATTTCAGATCAGGTAGCCCTCTTCGGAGCAACAAAACTACATGCTACAGGACATGAACATGGCAAAGTAAAGCATGGCATGGAGCTACTCAAAGAGCTTAACAAAAGTCTCTTAGTGACATTGAGCCAAAAGGGATCAGAAAATACAATTGCAAGCATGTGAACATAGCAAAAACATAATCAGTTTTCAGACTTAGTGAAAAACTGACACATGCTGAAACAGATATCAAGTAGGCATGTTTACGAGCTCGATGCACTCACTACGGTGCAAGTCATGGAAAGACAAGCATACACCCATCAAGAAGGCACAAAATGCAAGCTAGACATGGAAAGAACAATAGCATAGCATGCACGGATCAACTACAACATCATCGGCAAAATTGCAAACAAGTTGACAATCTGCCCAGATTTACAAAGTAGCAAAAGTAGAGCTCGATTGACTCAAGCTAGGGTGCTTTATAATTGCAAACAAATACATGGATGGATAGAGCACTACAATATTAACAAAACAACCTTACTGATCATCCTCAAAAGAGGCATGGATCACTAGGAAACAACATGAACATATGGCATCATGAGATAAACAGATCAAGGACTTAGTGGAAATGCTAAGTCCCTGAAAACAGAATTAACAAGTGCACCACTTTGCAAGCTTGTGCTAGTCACCACACACATCACAAAAATACATGGGTTGCACCTCTGGAAAGATGGCAAAACCCTTAACAAAACATATGTAGAGCATCAGGGCATAACATGCATACATTAATCATGGCAAAAATGACAAAAACCTAAATGGAGCAGCAGATCTGACAATTAACTCAAGTAGCCCTCTTCTAACAGCATTTCGGGCATCAAGATGAACTCAAATGAAAATGATGCAATGGAATGAAATGATGTACTCTCTGAGATGAACATTTTGATATGCTATATGTATGAATCGGAGCTACGGATGCAAAGTTACGGGGCTAGGAAGAAAGGCACATGGATCTGAGAAATTCGGGACTTAGGAAAAATTCAACCTCCGGGTTAGGGTTCACTGTTCACCGGATCCGGATCTGGATCGCGGCATGCGGCCCGAGGATGGCCGGGGAAGACCTCGCTGGAGACGGGGCGACGGCGGCCGGAGTTGGACGGGGAACCACGGCGGGGCGGATCCGGCCACGGGCTTGGCGGAGAGGCAGCGGGGCGAGGCCGGGCGAGGTGGCGGTGGCGGCCGGCGGGGCCTCGGGCGACATGGGCGAGCGGGCGCCGGCGAGGGGCGTGGAGAGGCGGCGGCATGCGGCGGCCCGCGGCGGAGAGGCGGCGGCGGCTCAGTGGAGGACGAAGGCGGGCGGCGGCGCGCGGACTGGGCCCTCGGGGGCCGGCTTGGGCCCGGCGGGCCTCGACGGGAGCGGCGGGGCGCGGCGCCACGTGGTGCGCGTTCACTGGCTTGGGGCGGCGGTGCGGCATGTCCGGCGAGAAGCGGACATGTCCGGCGCGCGCGGGGTGAATTTAGGGTTTCGGGGAGAGGGGATCCGGGATATTTCGAGGGGGACCTATTTATAGGCATAGAAGGAGCTAGGAGAGTCCAAATGAGGTGCGGTTTTCAGCCACGCGATCGTGATCGAACGCTCTAGATCATGGAGCAGAGTTAGGTGGGTTTTGGGCCAAATTGGAGGGGTGTTGGGCTGCAACACACACGAGGCCTTTTCGGTCCCTCGGTTAACCGTTGGAGTATCAAACGAAGTCCAAATGATACGAAACTTGACAGGCGGTCTACCGGTAGTAAACCAAGGCCGCTTGGCAAGTCTCGGTCCAATCAGGAAATGTTTAATCCCCACACACGAAAGAAAGGTAGAAATGACCACCAGAGGAGAACGAAGCGCCGGAATGCAAAACGGACAACGGGGAAAATGCTCGAATGCATGAGACGAACACGTATGCAAATGAAATGCACATGATGACATGATATGCAATGCATGACAAAGAAAACAACACACGGAGACAAAGACCCGAACCCGAGAAAATAAAATAACTTAATGCCGGAAACGGCAAGAGTTGGAGTACAAATTGGGAAAGTTACATCCGTGGTGTTACAGCGGCGTCGCCCGAGCAGGAGTGCCGGCGAGCAGGGCGGCCGTGGCGCGGGCGGGGCCGGGCAGAGGACGACAAGGGAGGGTGGTTGGGGCGTGGTGATACGTCCATTTTGCATCATGCTTTTATATCGATATTTATTACATTATGGGTTGTTATTACACATTATGTCGCAACACTTATGCCTATTCTCTCTTATGTTACAAGGTTTACATGAAGAGGGGGAATGCCGGCAGCTGGAATTATGGGCTGGAAAATGAGCAAATATTAGAGACCTATTCTGCACAACCCCAAAAGTCCTGAAACTTCACGGAAGTCATTTTTGGAATTAATAAAAAATACTGAGCAGAGAAAATACCAGAGGGGGCCCACACCCTGGCCACGAGGGTGGGGGCGCGTCCTACCCCCTGGGCGCCCCCCTGCCTCGTGGGCCCCCTGGTGGCCCTCCGATGCCCATCTTTGGCTATATGGAGTCTTTCGTCCGAGAAAAAATCATAAGCAAGCTCATGGGACAAAACTCCACCGCCACGAGGCGGAACCTTGGCAGAACGAATCTAGGGCTACGACAGAGCTGTTCTGCCGGGGAAACTTCCCTCCGGGAGGGGGAAATATCACCGTCTTCATCACCAATGATCCTCTCATCGGGAGGGGGTCAATCTCCATCAACATCTTCACCAACACCATCTCATCTCAAACCCTAGTTCATCTCTTGTATCCAATCTTTGTATCCAAACCTCAGATTGGTACCTATGGGTTGCTAGTAGTGTTGATTACTCATTGTAGTTGATGCTAGTTGGTTTACTTGGTGGAAGATCATATGTTCAGATCCATTATGCATATTAATACCCCTCTGATTATGAACATTAATATGCTTTGTGAGTAGTTACATTTGTTCCTGAGGACATGGGAGAAGTCTTGTTATAAGTAGTCATGTGAATTTGGTATTCGTTCGATATTTTGATGAGATGTATGTTGTCATCCCTCTAGTGGTGTCATGTGAACGTCGACTACATGACACTTCACCATTGTTTGGGCCTAGAGGGAGGCATTGGGAAGTAATAAGTAGATGATGGGTTGCTAGAGTGACAGAAGCTTAAACCCTAGTTTATGCGTTGCTTCGTAAGGGGCTGATTTGGATCCATATGTTTCATGCTATGGTTAGGTTTACCTTAATACTTTTATTGTAGTTGCGGATGCTTGCAATGGGGGTTAATGATAAGTGGGATGCTTGTCCAAGTAAGGACAGTACCCAAGCACAAGTCCACCCACATATCAGATTATCAAAGTACCGAACGCGAATCATATGAACATGATGAAAACTAGCTTGACGATAATTCCCATGTGTCCTCGGGAGCGCTTTCCTTCATATAAGAGTTTGTCCTGGCTTGTCCTTTGCTACAAAAAGGATTGGGCCATCTTGCTATACCTTATTTACTTTTATTACTTGCTATTCGCTACAAATTATCTTATCACAAAACTATCTGTTACCGATAATTTCAGTGCTTGCAGAGAATACCTTGCCGAAACCGATTATCATTTCCTTCTACTCCTCGTTGGGTTCGACACTCTTACTTATCGAAAGGACTACGATAGATCCCCTATACTTTTGGGTCATCAAGACTCTTTTCTGGCACCGTTGTCGGGGAGTGAAGCGCCTTTGGTAGGTGGAATTTGGTAAGGAAAAATTTATATAGTGTGCTGAAATTTACTGTCACTTGTTACTATGGAACATAATCCTTTGAGGGGTTTGTTCGGGGTATCTTCACCTCGTCCAGAACCACAATTAGTTACCCCTCAACCTACTGAACCTACTGAAAATGTTTACATTGAAATTCCTTCGGGTATGATAGAGAGACTGCTAGCTAATCCTTTCACAGGTGATGGGACATTACATCCTGATTTGCACCTAATGTATGTGGATGAAGTTTGTGGATTATTTAAGCTTGCAGGTATGCCCGAGGATGTTATCAAGAAGAAGGTCTTCCCTTTATCTTTGAAGGGAGATGCATTGACATGGTTGAGGCTATGTGATGATTTTGGATCATGGAACTACCAACGATTGAAATTGGAATTTCATCAGAAGTTTTATCCTATGCATCTTGTTCATCGTGATCATAATTATATATATAATTTTTGGCCTCGCGAAGGAGAAAGCATCGCTCAATCTTGGGGGAGGCTTAAGCCAGTGTTATATTCATGCCCCAATCATGAGCGCTCAAGATAAATGATTATTCAAAAATTTTATGCTCAGATTTCTCTCAGCAATCGCTCCATGCTCGATACTTCTTGTACTGGATCTTTTATGATGAAGACTATTGAATTCAAATGGGATTTATTGGAAAGAATTAAACGCAACTATGAAGATTGGGATCTCGACGAAGGTAAGGAGTCAGGTATAACACCTAAGTTTGATTGTGTTAAATCTTTTATGGATACTGATGCTTTCCGTGAATTTAGCACTAAATATGGACTTGACTCTGAGATAGTAGCTTCTTTCTATGAATGCTTTGCTACTCATGTTGATCTCCCTAAGGATAAGTGGTTTAAATATAATCCTCCCATTGAAGTAAAAGTAGTTGCACCTGTTAAAGTTGAAGAAAAGACTATCACTTATAATGATCATGTTGTTCCTACTGCTTATGTTGAGAAGCCACCTTTCCCTATTAGAATAAAGGATCATGCTAAAGCTTCAACTGTAGTCAACAAAAGTAATGTTAAGACACCCAAACCCCCTGAACAAATTAAAGTTAAACCTAATATTTCTATGGTTAAAGATCTCTTGGCTGATAATATTGATGGGCATGTTATTTACTTCTGTGATGAGACTGCTAGATTTGCTAGACCTGATACTAAAAATAAACATAGACCTGTTGTAGGCATGCCTGTTATTTTTGTTAAAATAGGATATCATTGCTATCATGGCTTATGTGATATGGGTGCTAGAGCAAGTGCAATACCCCATTCCTTATACAAAAAAATTATGCATGATATTGCACCTGCTGAGATAGAAGATATCGATGTTACCATTAAGCTTGCCAATAGAGATACTATTTCACCAATTGGGATTGTTAGAGATGTTGAAGTCTTGTGTGGGAAGGTTAAATATCCTGCTGATTTTCTTGTTCTTGGTTCCCCACAAGATAGCTTTTGTCCCCTTATATTTGGTCGACCCTTATTGAATACTGTTAATGCTAAGATAGACTGCAATAAGGATATTGTTTCCGTTGGTTTAGGGGATATGTCTCATGAGTTTAATTTTGCTAAATTTCGTAGACAACCCCATGATGAAGAATTGCCTAGTAAATATGAAATAATTGGTCTTGCTTCTATTGCCGTGCCTCCCACCGATCCTTTAGAACAATATTTGCTAGACCATGAAAATGATTTGTTCATGAATGAAAGAAGGGAAATAGATGAAGTATTCTTTAAATAGGGACCTATTCTGAAACACAACTTGCCTGTTGAAATCCTAGGGGATCCTCCTCCACCCAAGGGTGATCCCGTGTTTGATCTTAAACCATTACCTGATACTCTTAAATATTCTTATATTGATGAAAAGAAGATATATCCTGTTATTATTAGTGCTAACCTTTCAGAGAAGGGGGAAGAGAAATTATTGAAAACTCTGAAGAAGCACCGTGCTGCTATTGGATATACTCTTGATGATCTTAGGGGCATTAGTCCCACTCTATGTCAACACAAAATAAATTTGGAGAAAGACACCAAACCAGTTATTGATCACCAACGACGGCTAAATCCCAAGATGAAAGAAGTGGTAAGAAAGGAAATATTAAAGCTCCTTGAAGCAGGTATAATTTATCCCATTGCTGATAGTCAGTGGGTAAGTGATGACCCACAAGTATAGGGGATCTATCGTAGTCCTTTCGATAAGTAAGAGTGTCGAACCCAACGAGGAGCAGAAGGAAATGATAAGCGGTTTCCAGCAAGGTATTCTCTGCAAGTACTGAAATAAGTGGTAACAGATAGTTTTGTGATAGGATAATTTGTAACGAGCAACAAGTAACAAAAGTAAATAAAGTGCAGCAAGGTGGCCCAATCCTTTTTGTAGCAAAGGACAAGCCTGGACAAACTCTTATATAGAGAAAAGCGCTCCCGAGTACACATGGGAATATCGTCAAGCTAGTTTTCATCACGTTCATATGATTCGCGTTCGGTACTTTGATAATCTGATATGTGGGTGGACCGGTGCTTGGGTACTGTCCTTACTTGGACAAGCATCCCACTTATGATTAACCTCTATTGCAAGCATCCGCAACTACAACAAAAGTATTAAGGTAAACCTAACCATAGCATGAAACATATGGATCCAAATCAACCCCTTACGAAGCAACGCATAAACTAGGGTTTAAGCTTCTGTCACTCTAGCAACCCATCATCTACTTATTACTTCCCAATGCCTCCCTCTAGGCCCAAACAATGGTGAAGTGTCATGTAGTCGATGTTCACATGACACCACTAGAGGGGTGACAACATACATCTCATCAAAATATCGAATGAATACCAAATTTACATGAGTACTTATAGCAAGACTTCTCCCATGTCCTCATGAAAAAACGTAACTACTCACAAAGCATATCCATGTTCATAATCAGAGGGGTATTAAGCTTCTGTCACTCTAGCAACCCATCATCTACTTATTACTTCCCAATACCTTCCTCTAGGCCCAAATAATGGTGAAGTGTTATGTAGTCGACGTTCACATAACACCACTAGAGGAGAGATAACATACATCTCATCAAAATATCAAACGAATACCAAATTCACATGAATACTAATAGCAAGACTTCTCCCATGTCCTCAGGAACAAAGCATAATCATGTTCATAATCAGAGGGGTATTAATATGCATATAGGATCTGAACATGTGATCTTCCACCAAATAAACCAACTTGCATCAACTACAAGGAGTAATTAACACTACTAGCAACCCACAGGTACCAATCCTGGACTTGGAGACAAGAGATGAACTAGGGTTTTGAGAGGAGATGGTGCTGGTGAAGATGTTGATGGAGATTGCCCTCTCCCGATGAGAGGAGCGTTGGTGATGACGATGGCGATGATTTCCCCCTCCCGGAGGGAAGTTTCCCCGGCAGAACAGCTCCGCTAGAGCCCTAGATTGGTTGCGCCTCGTGGCGGCGGAGTTTCGTCCGAGAAGATGGCTTATGATTTTTCCTCATCGAAAGACTTCATATAGCAGAAGATGACCATCGGAGGGCCACCAGGGGGCCCACGAGGTAGGGGGGCGCGCCCAGGGGGGGAGGGCGCGCCCCCACCCTCATGGGCAGGGTGTGCCCCCCTGGTGAACTTCTTGCGCTCAGTAGTTTTTATATATTCTGAAATTGACTTCCATGAAGTTTCAGGACTTTTGGTGCTGTGCAGAATAGGTCTCTAATATTTGCTCCTTTTCCAGCCCAGAACCCCAGCTGCCGGCATTCTCCCTCTTTATGTAAACCTTGTAAAATAAGAGAGAATAGGCATAAGTATTGTGACATAATGTGTAATAACAGCCCATAATGCAATAAATATCGATATAAAAGCATGATGCAAAATGGACGTATCAGTAAGCCATGTCCATTGTGTCCCTAAGAAGGGAGGTATTACTGTCGTTCCTAATGATACAGATGAATTGATTCCGCAAAGAATTATTACAGGCTATAGGATGGTAATTGATTTCGCAAATTAAATAAAGCTACTAAAAAGATCATTACCCTTTGCCTTTCATTGATCAAATGCTAGAAAGATTATCCAAACATACACATTTTTACTCTCTAGATGGTTACTCTGGCTTCTCTCAAATACCTGTGTCAGCTGATGATCAAGCAAAGACCACTTTTACTTGCCCTTTCAGTACTTTTTCTTATAGACGTATGCCTTTTGGTTTATGTAATGCACATGCTACCTTTCAAAGATGCATGCTGGCTATATTCTCTGACTTTTGTGAAAAGATTTGTGAGGTTTTCATGGACGATTTTTCCATTTATGGATCCTCTTTTGATGATTGCTTGAGCAACCTTGATCGAGTTTTGCAGAGATGTGAAGAAACTAATCTTGTCTTGAACTGGGAGAAGTGCCACTTTATGGTTAATGAAGGTATTGTCTTGGGGCATAAAATTTCTGAAAGAGGTATTGAAGTTGATAAAGCTAAAGTTGATGCTATTGAAAAGATGTTGTGTCCCAAGGACATCAAAGGTATAAGAAGTTTCCTTGGTCATGCCAATTTTTATAGGAGGTTCATTAAGGACTTCTCAAAAAATTCCCGGCCTCTGAATAATCTATTACAAAAAGATATTCCTTTTGTCTTTGATGATGATTGTGTAGAAGCATTCGAAGTACTTAAGAAAGCTTTGATTTATGCACCTATTGTTCAGCCACCTGATTGGAATTTACCTTTTGAAATTATGTGTGCTGCTAGTGATTATGCTGTAGGTGCTGTTCTAGGGCAAAGAGTTGACAAGAAATTAAATGTTATTCAATATGCTAGTAAAACTCTAGACAATGCCCAAAGAAATTATGCTACTACTGAAAAAGAATTTTTAGCAGTTGTATTTGCATGTGATAAGTTCAAACCTTATATTGTTGATTCTAAAGTAACTATCCACACTGATCATGCTGCTATTAAATATCTTATGGAAAAGAAAGATGCTAAACCTAGACTTATTATATGGGTTCTCCTACTACAAGAATTTGATTTGCATATCATTGATAGAAAGGGAGCTGAGAACCCCATTGCGGACAACTTGTCTAGGTTAGAGAATGTTCTTGATAACCCACTACCTATTGATGATAGCTTTCCTGATGAACAATTAATGTCATAAATGCTTCTCATACTGCTCCATGGTATGGTGATTATGCTAATTATATTGTTGCTAAATTTATACCACCTAGTTTCACATACCAGCAAAAGAAAAAGTTTTTCTATGATTTGAGACATTACTTTTGGGATGACCCACATCTTTATAAAGAAGGAGTAGGTGGTATTATTAGACGTTGTGTACCCGAGCATGAACAGGAACAGATCTTATGCAAGTGTCACTCCGAGGCTTATGGAGGACACCACACTGGAGATAGAACTGCACACAAGGTATTGCAATCCGGTTTTTATTGGCCTACTCTCTTCAAGGATGCCCGTAAGTTTGTCTTGTCTTGTGATGAACGTCAAAGAATCGGTAATATTAGTAGACGTCAAGAAATGCCTATGAATTATTCACTTGTTATTGAACCATTTGATGTTTGGGGCTTTGATTATATGGGACCGTTTCCTTCCTCTAATGGGTATACACATATTTTAGTTGATGTTGATTACATTACTAAGTGGGTAGAAGCTATTCCAACTAGTAGTGATGATCATAACACCTCTATTAAGATGCTTAAATAAGTTATTTTCCCGAGGTTTGGAGTCCCTAGATATTTAATGACTAATGGTGGTTCACATTTCATTCATGGTGCCTTTCGTAAAATGCTTGTTAAGTATGATGTTAATCATAGAATTACGTCTCCTTATAACCCACAGTCTAGTGGTCAAGTAGAATTGAGTAATAGAGAGCTTAAATTAATTTTGCAAAAGACTGTTAATAGATCTAAAAAGAATTGGTCAAAGAAACTTGATGATGCATTATGGGCCTATAGAACTGCATATAAAAATCCTATGGGTATGTCTCCGTATAAAATGGTTTATGGAAAAGCATGTCACTTACCTCTTGAACTAGAACATAAGGCATATTGGGCTATTAAAGAGCTCAACTATGACTTCAAACTTGCTGGTGAGAAGAGGTTATTTGACATTAGCTCACTTGATGAATGGAGAACCCAGGCCTATGAAAATGCCAAACTGTTTAAAGAAAAAGTTAAAAGATGGCATGACAAAAGGATACAAAAGTGTGAGTTTAATGTAGGTGATTATGTATTGCTATACAACTCTCGTTTAAGATTTTTTGCAGGCAAACTCCTCTCTAAATGGGAAGGTCCTTACGTTATCGAGGAGGTCTATCGTTCCGGTGCCATAAAAATCAACAACTTCGAAGGCACAAATCCGGGGGTGGTGAACGATCAAAGAATCAAACATTATATCTCAGGTAATCCTATAAATGTTTAAACTAATGTTATTGAAACTGTAACCCCAGAGGAATACATAAGAGACACTTTCCGGAACGTTCCAGACTCCGAAAAGGAATAGGTACGTGGTATTGTAAGTAAACCGACTCCAAAACAATTCTAATGGCATTTTTTCTCTGTTTTGGAATATTTAAGAAAATAGGAAAATTAGAAGCAGTCCGGGAAGGACACGAGGCTTCCACGAGGGTGGGAGGCGCGCCCTACCCCCTGGGCACGCCCCCTGCCTCGTGGGCACCTCGTGTGCTCTCCGGACTCCGTTTTCTTGCACGATACTTCTTTTGGTCGGTAAAAATTCATTATAAAATCTCCCGAAGGTTTTGTCCACCGTATCATGTAAATATCTCCTGTCTTTGTTTCGAGTTGTTTTTCTGACAGATCTAGGTCGCCATGTCGTCTTCAAGTGCCCCTAAGGACAAGTTCTTCAAGAAGGTCATCAACCCCTACCTCGCGGAGGTGCTGCAACACCCTCAAACCATTGAGATGCGTGAGGGGTTGTTGCACATCCGTGATGTTGAGGGACCAAGGAGGACTAGAAGCGTGGAGACAAGGCTCGAGGCAATGGAGCAACAAGTTTTCAAGTGTCAGGAGATGGTGGAGCGTGGACTCGACTCCAATCACATAACGATCACAGAGTTCACCAACAACCACAAGCTGGACGTCAAGGACATTGGGGGGGCATCTTCAAGCTTCATGAGAAAATCGAGCACCTCCAAGCCCAGATCTATGACCTGCAAAATCAAAACTATGAGTATGAATATAGATTCAAGAGGATGAGTTTGGCTGCAGATTGAAGGATCCCGGAGACTCGATCATCCTTCTATGATGGTGAGCCTATGCCTTGGAAGAGGGACGATAAGCCTACATCATCAACAACTCCATCTCCTTCACTTGCAAAAGAGACATAATCACATGGGTATGGGCACTCCCCTTGGCAATTGCCAAGCTTGGGGGAGTGCCCCGATATCGTATCACCATCACTTTTACCTTTACCGTTTTTCTTAGTTCGATCCTTTTGATAATATCTCGATCTAGTAGAATAAAGTTTTAGTATGATCTAGTTGTGAGTTTTGCTTTATGATCCTTCTATGTAATTGAGTCCATGAGCTATATATAATAAAGATTAGTATTGAGTCAAGGGCTTGATTATCTTGCTATGATCTAGAGGGAATAAAATAAAAGAGAAGAAATAAAAAGGAAATAAAGAGATCATATGGGTCTTATGGAGAGTAATGAGCTCACATATAAAGAGTATGATGATTAAAAGTTGTTGAGAGTTGACAAACATAGTTTTGGTCATCGTTGCAATTAATAGGAAGTAATAAAGAAAGAGAGGTTTTCACATATAAATATACTATCTTGGACATCTTTTATGATTGTGAGCACTCATTAAAATATGACATGCTAAAGAGTTGACGTTGGACAAGGAAGACAACGTAATGGGTTATGTTTTCTTACATCTGAGATAAATTATATTGTCATGGATCATTGAACATGTTGAGGTTGCCTTTCCCTCTCATGCTAGCCAAGTTCTTTGCACCAGGTAGAAATACTACTTGTGCTTCCAAATATCCCTAAACCCAGTTTTGCCATGAGAGTCCACCATACCTACCTATGGATTGAGTAAGATCCTTCAAGTAAGTTGTCATCGGTGCATGCAATAAAAAAATTTCCTTCTAGATATGTATGACTTATTAATGTGGAGAAAATAAGCTTTATACGATCTTGTGATATGGAAGAAACAAAAGCGATGGACTGCATAATAAAGGTCCATATCACAAGTGGCAATATAAAGTGACGTTCTTTTGCATTAAGATTTTGTGCATCCAACCATAAAAGCGCATGACAACCTCTGCTTCCCTCTGCGAAGGGCCTATCTTTTACTTTTATCTTCTACCTTATATAAGAGTCATGGTGATCTTCACCTTTCCTTTTTACATTTTATCCTTTGGCAAGCACAATGTGTTGGAAAGATCCTGATATATATGGCTAATTGGATGTGGGTTTGCATGAACTATTATTGTTGACGTTACCCTTGAGGTAAAAAGTTGGGAGGCAAAACTATAAGCCCCTATCTTTCTTTGTGTCCGATTAAAACTCCATACCCATAAGTATTGTGTGAGTGTTAGCAATTGTGAAAGACTAAATGATAGTTGAGTATGTGGACTTGCTGAAAAGCTCTTATATTGACTCTTTCCTATGTTATGATAAATTGCAATTGCTTCAATGACTGAGATTATAGTTTGTTAGTTTTCAATGAAGTTTATGATTCATACTTGAAATTGTGATTGAATTGTTACTTTAGCATAAGGGATCATAAGCAAGCTCACGGGACGAAATTCCGCCGCCACGAGGTGGAAACTTGGCGGAACCAATCTAGGGCTCCGGCAGAGCTGTTCTACCGGGAAAATTCCCTCCGGGAGGGGGAAATCATCACCGTCTTCATCACCAACGATCCTCTCATCGGGAGGGGGTCAATCTCCATCAACATCTTCACCAGCACCATCTCATCTCAAACCCTAGTTCATCTCTTGTATCCAATCTTTGTATCGAAACCTCGGATTGGTACCTGTGGGTTGCTAGTAGTGTTGATTACTCCTTGTAGTTGATGCTAGTTAGTTTACTTGGTGGAAGATCATATGTTCAGATCCATTATGCATATTAATACCCCTCTGATTATGAACATGGATATGCTTTGTGAGTAGTTACGTTTTTTCATGAGGACATGGGAGAAGTCTTGCTATAAGTACTCATGTAAATTTGGTATTCATTTGATATTTTGATGAGATGTATGTTGTCATCCCTCTAGTGGTGTCATGTGAACGTCGACTACATGACACTTCACCATTGTTTGGGCCTAGAGGGAGGCATTGGGGAGTAATAAGTAGATGATGGGTTGCTAGAGTGACAGAAGCTTAAACCCTAGTTTATGCGTTGCTTCGTAAGGGGCTTATTTGGATCCATATGTTTCATGCTATGGTTAGGTTTACCTTAATACTTCTGTTGTAGTTGCGGATGCTTGCAATGGGGGTTAATCATAAGTGGGATGCTTGTCCAAGTAAGGACAGTACCCAAGCACAAGTCCACCCACATATCAGATTATCAAAGTACCAAACGTGAATCATATGAACGTGATGAAAACTAGCTTGACGATAATTCCCTTGTGTCCTCGGGAGCTCTTTCCTTCATATAAGAGTTTGTCCAGGCTTGTCCTTTGCTACAAAAAGGATTGGGCCATCTTGATGCACCTTATTTACTTTTATTACTTACAATTCGCTACAAATTATCTTATCACAAAACTATCTGTTACCGATAATTTCAGTGCTTGCAGAGAATACCTTGCTGAAACCGCTTATCATTTCCTTCCGCTCCTCGTTGGGTTTGACACTCTTACTTATCGAAAGGACTACGATAGATCCCCTATACTTGTGGGTCATCACGTGGCTGCCGGCGCAAGCAGCGGGTGAAGGCGGCGGCGATGGCAAGCGGTCAGCAGCGGCAGAGCGCGCGCTGGCGGCGGCCTCTAGCGAGCGGCGGCTAGGGGGAAAGCAGCAGGCAGCAGCGAGCAGCAAGGAGCCACGGCGGCTGCAGCCCACGGGCACGGGGAAGAGGTGGGCCTGGCAAGGGCGCATGTAGAGGCGGGGAACGGCGGGCGCACGACCAGTGGCGGGCGGGCGAACATGGCGGGGCGCGTGCGGGTGGGAAGGTGAGCAACGGGGTTGCAATGGTGGTGGCGGCAGAGCCACAGCCATGGCAGAGGCAGGCTCGGGGGGCCGCGGCTAGGCGGCGCAGCGGCGTGCGCGCGGGGCGCAGGGGGAGGGGCTGCGCGAGGCCGCGGCGGCTGGCGCCGGCTGTGGCGGAATGGCGCGGGGCCGAGGGGCGTGCGCGGGCACGCGGTGGTGGGCGGCGGTCGGAGTACGGGCTCGACGCGAGCGAGGTGACGGGGAGCAGCAGCAAGGCGAGGCCACGCTCGAGCACGGGCGTGCGCGCACTTGAGCGGCAGTGACCGCGGGGAAAGGAGGAAGGGGGGGTACCTCACGGGGTGGTGCAGGGGTTCGGGCAGCGGGGGTTGAGGAGGAAGACGGAGACGACCGAGCATCGGGGAGGCGAGCGGTGATGGCGTCTGGTGAGGTGGCGACCCAGGCGGCGGCGGCATCGAGCGCCGAGGCGCGGTTATGGGCGCGTCGGGCCGATGGGATCGGGGGGTTTGTCTCGATCCATATCGGGCATAGGAGGGAGAGGGAGGAGTGCGAGGGGGGAATGGGGATCGGGCTAGGGTTCGGTGCCACCCAGGGGGTATAGGCCAGGGGATGGAGTGGGCCGGCCGGTTGGGCCTAACGGCTCAGGAGGGGTTGGTTCCCCATTTTTTGTTTTCTTTATTTTTCTGTTTTGTCTTTTACTTATTCTTTTCTGTCTTCTTTTAACCTTTAATATATTTTAGTTTAAATAAAATACAACAATAGTCCCTAAATTAGCTTTACTAAATATTCCAGTGCCACAAACAACTTAGCACATTCTAGAAAGTAGTTTGTATTTGTTTATTAATTTATGAGCATTTAATTAATAGTTTTACCACTATTTTATTTATTATTGCGCATTTAACTACTTTATAAGAGTGTGATTTCTCCACCAATATTTATTATGAATTACTTGCTACATTTAGAACATTTTAGTTTTGACTTTTGAAAACTTTTCTAGTTGGGCTTTATTTTAAATTTGAATTTGAATGAGTTTTAAATCATCGCGAGATTATCAACAGTAATCATGGTGACGTGGCAACATTAGTAGAGGGTTACTGTAGCTTAATCATCCGGGGGTCACAGCCATCTCCTTGGATTATCCTCAATCTTCTTCTTGATGAGTTTGATTAAAATTTTATTGCTAGACTCAGCTTGTCCATTGGCTTGGGCATAATATGGAGATGAATTGAGCAACTTTTTGTTATAAGATTCGACAAATTCTCTGACTTGGCGTGACATGAAAGATGAGCCTTGATCTATAGTCAACGTTTGAGGAATGCCGAATCTATGAATAATGTGCTCGGTTATGAATTTAATTACCTTCGTATGTGTCATGTTCTTGAGAGGTACTACTTCAGACCATTTAGTGAAATAATCGGTTGCTACTAATACGAACTGATGCCCCTTTGAGGAAGGCGGATGAATTTGTCCAATAAAGTCTAAACCCCATCCTCTGAAAGGCCATGGCTTGATAATGGGATGTAACATAGCAGTAGGAGTCAACTGAATATCACCAATTTTTTTGACAAGCTTCACACCCTTTATAATATCTGAAGCAGTCATTAATCATAGTCGGCAAATAAAACCCAGCACGTTGTAGTAACCATTTCATCTTGGGGGCCGACTGATGAGTGCCATAAATACCTTCATGGACCTCTCCCATAGCAATTCTCGCTTGGTCCTTGTCCAAGAACTTTAAAAGAACATCATCAACTGTTCGGCGATAGAGACCATCATCTCTCATTGTGTATTTGAAAGCCATACGCCGAACAGCCCTATCCACCCTTCTACTAGGATCACACAAATAATCAATGATGGGTTTCCACCAGTCTTGATTTTCTCCTGCATTGAATATTTCATTAGTGGCCGAAACGGTGGGGCTCCGGTTCGATCTCCCCTATGTTGGCAGGACTAAACATCGGCTTTTCAGAAATATGAAACATGCCATGATCAACATGATAGTCGAATGCTTGTTGTGCCAACTCATTTGCTTTCCAATTGTCATCGCTCGGGTTCAGTTAGCATTGAAGGGATCGATCGACTTCAGTACATAGCTAGCTAGTGTGATCGCTCGGGTTCAGCAAGCCAATGCCTTGCACACACACACGCATACGAGAGAGAAATGTGCAAACCACACTGCATCGCTCAGCCCTGACCACCCATCGTAACCACGAACTCCTTGAAATTTTCCTTGCCTTCACTTCTACCGCGATTTTTTTACGTCACGAACGGCCCAAAGAATGTCATGTAGGTGCGTCTTCGGCCAGCCTAGGACGAAAAGCCCATTTTTTGTCATGATTTTTTGTAATACAAGTAGGATCCCACCACATCTATGATGATACGTGTTTTTATCACAACTATCGTCATAGAAGTGTCATAAGCATGACAGAAAAAGTTTTCGTTCGGGCCATAATGTCATGGATGTGTATTTTTTGTAGTGATGGATATCATGTATACAAAATCAGCAACGGCATAATTGTACTCTGGCACATGGCTTGTGTCAAGCACTTCAGCCTTCTCTTCGTTGCTTGTCATCATTTTAACATCTTTAACCAGTTTAGGCTCTGGTTTACCTGCAAACTTGGCTAAAATTAATGTTTGGCTCTCTGCAATTTTAGCCACTTATGCTTCCATATTCTTGGATCTTCCTTCAAGTATATGCACATCATTTGTTAATCCAACAACCTTACTGGTCAATTGACCAAGTAACTTATCATGATTCTTCAAGATATTCTTGAAGTTTTCATTTTGCTCAGTCTGGCAAGCAATTAAACATTTGAGAGTTTCCTCCAAAGTATTTCTATTGCTACCATTAGCTCCAATAAAATTGTTGGATGCTCCTCCATTACTAGGATAAGGGAGTCTAGGAGCATAACCATTATTTTTCCAATTAGGATTGTAGCTATTACGATCAATGAAATTTACATCACTGGTTTCTTTATTAGTGATGGCATGCTTGTTTACCTCTTCTTTACCTTTCATCACGGAGATAAGTTCGTCAAGCTTGGCTGCCAACTCCATGCTACTTTCTTCAATGGCATTCACCCTCTTGGTGGTGGCTCTTTCAAGATGCCATTGGTCATGGTTCTCTTGCATATCATCTATTAGTTTCTTGACATCTTCTATGGGCTTTCCAATGACTGTTCCTCCTGCAGCTCTATCAAGCATGGTTTTTGACATGTGATTTAAACCATTATAAAACATATGAAGGATTAACCACTCCATTCCATTATTGGGACAGTTCCTTATAGCTTCTTTCATTCTATCCCATGCAAGCGCTAGTGGCTCATGTTATTCTTCCTTGAAACCTATAATCTGATAACGTAATTGCATAATCTTTGCAGGTGGACAAAAACTTACATAAAAATTTACTGGAACAATCTTCCCAAGAAGTAACACTGCCTCTAGGTAGAGCTAGAAGCCATTCCTTAGATTTTCCTCTCAGAGAGAAAGGAAATAGATGCAACTTTAGAGCATCAAGGGCATAATATTTAATGCTTGTCATGTTGCACAGTTCAGTAAAACCGTGCAAGTGCATACCAGCATCCTCAGAAGCAGAGCCTCAAAATCGGTCATGTTGAACCATGGAAACTAAGTTCGATTTGATCTCATACTCAGCGGATTCAACCTCAGGTTGTGCTATAGGTTCATGCATGAAGTTGTTGCTGGAAGATTACCTTGAAGCGATGGTCTCTAGCAAGCTTTTGTAAAAGTGTCAAATCCAGCTTTTGACCAGATCAGCAAGCAAAGAGTGATTCAAACACTTACAATGAAAAGAGGTACGACTATGATCTCGTAATGCTTACAACCTTATATTTGCACTAGGATCAAATAGGATATTAATTTATGTGCAGGAAGTCACCCATCGAGATGTGCTTGTTATGGATCGAAGTGGGGGATGTGTCCAACCGACACGAGTCCTGCATCACAAATCAGTTGTCCTACCGTAGGCCCTATCCGTCATGTGGGGTTGCCTCTATAATTAAGATAATGAAATCAAACAATAGCTTTGGGCATTTATCCACAAGGATACGATCCATGTTACCCTACTGAACCTTACTGTCATCGGTGTTCGATATAACACTTCACGGTCTCCTTGCTCCTAGCCTCACCGATGCTCGATCTCCATGATCCTGGGTACCTGCAGGGATGAAGATGGTGGACAAGACAAGAGACATCTTCATGGAACAATTTTATTTCACATATACGTGATGTTATGTCAAATTCTTCCATTGATGCCCTCAACAAATACCTTGGGTTGCAAGGATCATGCCATAGCCTATACCTTGCCGAACTACTCACATATGGAGATCATATCACGAGAAGAAAACACCTTGGAGATTGATTGATTGCAAATATGTCTTACAATGGATGCCTTGTGCAATGCACGATTACAAGTATGAACTAGCTGAGAACACTATGGTGGTGTTGATGGCTATGGAGATGGAAATGGTGGCGGATAGGGTTTGTGGATGAAGATGATGATGAAGAGGTTCTGGTTGCTCCTGTGCTTGTTGTTCTGTTGACATTTTGATGGGGTCCCCTTTATAGAAGTTGTATAGGTGGATGGCCTGCCTCGAAATCCAGGCCAAACGGGTGCTCATACAGGCACGTGTGCCTGTATGGAACGCCGTATTTTGCTCTGGTTCCGCGCAGATGCTTCCTGTTGTTTCCTCCTGACATTCTCCTTCCTTTCCATTCCCACACGTGATTTCTTCCCTTTTTAGCCCATTTCCTGTCGAAACACATCAAAGAGAGGATTTGTGGAATCATTTGCATTCGTTAGTCACTAGTGGCAATATCAGAGCGAATATCTCTTTTTAAATGAAATATCTGGGTTTAAACAAAGGTGAAATGAGTGTAAAAATATCACTCATCAATAACATGACTTCATAAAGTCCAAATCTATATATGGATAGTTTTCGGGGCCATCGGAGTGGGTTCCGGAGACATCCAGAGAATCTGGGATTTTATTTCTGGAAGAAAGTTGTGAAGGACCGTCATGAGATGACGACCCCTAGTGGGCCCATGGGGCCCACAAGGGGTGCCATGGGCTATGGTAGGCCCTAGGCTGAATTCGAAGGGGGAGAAATCCTTCCCTCCTCCACCAAGTGGAGGAGGAGAAGGATTCCCCTCCTTGGCGCGCCCCTCCTCGTCCCACCTACGTATATGTGGGGAGGGCTCCCCCTTTAAGCACATCAAATCAAAGGGGCCTCTTTCCCGCATAACTCCATGCTCTCTCGGTCTAATTGGCCTAAGTGTTTAGGCTCCTAAATATATGGGCTCTAATCTCGGCATAATTGGTCTACGTGAATTAGACTCCTAATTAGACGAGAAGCGCCACTAGGCTTTCTCGTCTCTAGTTTTCTTGCAATTCTTTTTCCTGGGCGTCGAAGCTCTGTCGGACTACTACCATGGAACGTGTAGATACCTCGGAGGGGTCGTATGCTTCGAATCTTGACTCAGTGAACTCTTCTCGTAGCTGGGAGGTGTTACCTAGCTGTGGGAATCAATGGAATCATTGAGTTGCATCGACTCGTCACTACTTCCGCTACTCTGCACTGTTGGTGAGTCGATCATTACCACCATCTTCATAGTGATCCTGGGTGATATCATCTAGCATAAATTTTTTGTTGCGTAGCATGTCCCCCCTACACCTATATATACTAGAGGATTTTTCCCATTGAGTTACACAAGTTTTCGAGCCTCCAGCTAGACCTAGATCTCTCTAATCCTCATAATAGAGAAGTCCTATGTGGTTCTCTTTTCCTCCCTCTAATTCTATGGCAACGATTAGGTTTGGAAGGCAAAGCACTGCCAAATCGTGAAGGATGTACGCTTGCAAACTGTAGAGAGGTTGTGCTTTTGGTCCTCGGTTCGAGGGATCATTTGTGAATGGTTCGAGGGACTTCAAGAACGGTCTACACTAACTCTTTTTACGCTACAACTCGAAGTTGGTAATGATCCAATCTAAACACCTAATGCATCTTCATAGTGTTCCCGATTCGATCATAGGACATTTTTTTTGTTTTATACTACGTTACCCAACAGGGGGTCCCGAGCTGGTAGCCTTGGCGCGATGGTAACAGGAGACACAGGGATATACCTAGGTTCATGCTCTTGAGGAGATAATACCCTACGTCTGATACCATTCCGTCGTATCTACTTTCCAAACACTTTTGCCCTTGTTTTGGACTCTAAGTTGCATGATTTGAATGGAACTAACCCGGACTGACGCTGTTTTCAGCAGAATTGCTATGGTGTTATTTATGTGCAGAAACAAAAGTTCTCGGAATGACCTGAAACTTCACAGAACATCTATTCGGAAAATATAAAAAATACCTGCAAAAGATGAAGGCCAGGGGGCCCACCACCTATCCACGAGGGTGGGGGGCACGCCCCCTACCTCGTGGGCCCCTTGGAGCTCCTCCGACCTCAAGACCAACTCTATATATTTGCTTTCGGGGAGAAAAAAAATCAGAGAGAAGAAATCATCACGCTTTACGATACAGAGCCACCGCCAAACCCTAAAACCTCTCAGGAGGGCTGATCTAGAGTCCGTTCGGGGCTCCGGAGAGGGGAATCCGTCGCCATCGTCATCATCAACCATCCTCCATCACCAATTTCATGATGCTCACCGCCGTGCGTGAGTAATTCCATCGTAGGCTTGCTGGACGGTGATGGGTTGGATGGGATCTATCATGTAATCGAGTTAGTTTTGTTAGGGTTTGATCCCTAGTATCCACTATGTTCTGAGATTGATGTTGCTAAGACTTTGCTATGCTTTATGCTTGTCACTAGGGCCCGAGTGCCATGATTTCAGATCTGAACCTATTATGTTTTCATCAATATATGAGAGTTCTTGATCCTATCTTGCAAGTCTATAGTCACCTATTATGTGTTATGATCCGTTAACCCCGAAGTGAGAATAATCGGGATACTTACCGATGATGACCGTAGTTTGAGGAGTTCATGTATTCACTATGTGTTAATGCTTTGTTCCGGTACTCTATTAAAAGGAGGCCTTAATATCCCTTAGTTTCCGTAAGGACTCCGCTGCCGCGGGAGGGTAGGACAAAAGATGTCATGCAAGGTCTTTTCCATAAGCACGTATGACTATATTCGGAATACATTCCTACATTACATCGATGAACTGGAGCTAGTTCTGTGTCACCCTATGTTGTGATTGTTACATGATGAACCGCATCCGGCATAATTCTCCATCACTGATCCATTGCCTACGAGCTTTCCATATATTGTTCTTCGCTTATTTTCTTTTCCGTTGCTATTGCTATCATCACTACAAAATACCAAAAACATTACTTTTACTATCATTACCTTTTGCTACCGTTACCACTACTATCATATTACTTTGTGATACGTCTCCAACGTATCTATAATTTTTGATTGCTCCATGCTATATTATCTACTATTTTGGACATTATTGGGATTTATTATCCACTTCTATATTATTTTTGGGACTAACCTATTAACCGGAGGGCCAGCCCATAATTGCTGTTTTTTTTGCCTATTTTAGGGTTTTGGAGAAAAGGAATATCAAACGGAGTCCAAACAGAATGAAACCTTTGGGAACGTGATTTTCTTAACAAACAAGACCCAGGAGACTTGGACCCTACGTCAATACACAAAAGAGGAGGCCACGAGGTAGGGGGGCACGCCTACCCCCTAGGCACGCCCTCCACCCTCATGGGCCCCTGTTGCTCCACCGACGTACTCCTTCCTCCTATATATACCTACGTACCCCCAAACGATCAGATATGGAGCCAAAACCCTAATTCCACCGCTGCAACTTTTTGTATCCATGATATCCCATCTTGGGGCCTGTTCCGGAGCTCCGCCAGAGGGGGCATCGATCATGGAGGGCTTCTACATCATCACCATAGCCCCTCCGATGAAGTTTGAGTAGTTCACCTCAGACCTACAGGTCCATAGTTATTAGCTAGATGGCTTCTTCTCTCTTTTTGGATCTCAATACAATGTTCTCCCCCTCTCTTGTGGAGAACTATTCGATGTAATCTTCTTTTTACGGTGTGTTTGTTGAGATCGATGAATTGTGGGTTTATGATCAAGTCTATCTATGAATAACATTTGAATCTTCTCTGAATTCTTTTATGTGTGATTGGTTATCTTTGCAAGTCTCTTCGAATTATCAGTTTGGTTTGGCCTACTAGATTGATCTTTCTTGCAATGGGATAAGTGCTTAGCTTTGGGTTCAATCTTGTGGTGTCCTTTCCCAGTGACAGTAGGGGCAGCAAGGCACGTATTGTATTGTTGCCATCGAGGATAACAAGATGGGGTTTTCATCATATTGCATGAGTTTATCCCTCTACATCATGCCATCTTGCTTAAGGCGTTACTCTGTTTTCATTAACTTAATACTCTAGATGCATGTTGGATAGCGGTCGATGAGTGGAGTAATAGTAGTAGATGCAGGCATGAGTCAGTTTACTTGTCTCGGATGTGATGCCTATATACATGATCATACCTAGATATTCTCATAACTATGCTCAATTCTGGCAATTGCTCAACAGTAATTTGTTCACCCATGGTAAAATACTTATGCTCTTGAGAGAAGCCATTAGTGAAACCTATGGCTCCCGGGTCTATCTTAATCATATTAATCTTCCAATACTTAAGTTATTTCATGTGCTTTTACTTTGCTTTTATTTTACTTTGCATCTTTATCATAAAAATACCAAAAATATTATCTTATCATATCTATCAGATCTCACTCTCGTAAGTGCCGTGTAGGGATTGACAACCCCTTATCGCGTTGGTTGCGAGGATTTATTTGTTTTGTGTAGGTACGAGGGACTCACGCATAGCCTCCTAATGGATTAATACCTTGGTTCTCAAAAACTAAGGGAAATACTTACGCTACTCTACTGCAGCATCCCTTCCTCTTCGGGGAAAAACGAACGCAGTGCTCAAGAGGTAGCAAGAAGGATTTCTGGCGCTGTTGCCGGGGAGTCTACGCAAAAGTCAATATACCAAGTACCCGTCACAATCCCTATCTCCCGCATTACATTATTTGCCATTTGCCTCTCGTTTTCCTCTCCCCCACTTCACCCTTGTCGTTTTATTCGCCATCTCTCTCTACCCTCCCTCTCTTTTCCCATTTGCCTCTTTTTGCTGCTTGTTTTTGTTTGCTTGTGTGTTGGATTGCTTGCTTGTCACGATGGCTCAAGATAACACTAAATTGTGTGACTTTACCAATACCAACAATAATTATTTTATTAGCACTCTGATTTCTCCTCTTACCGATGCTGAATCTTGTGAAATTAATGCTGCCTTGCTGAATGTTGTCATGAAAGATCCGTTTTCCAGCCTTCCTAGTGAAGATGCCGCTACCCATCTAAATAGCTTCGTTGATTTGTGTGATATTCAAAAGAAGAAAGATGTGGACAATGATATTGTTAAATTTAAGCTATTTCCTTTTTCGCGTAGAGATCATGCTAAAGCTTGGTTCTTGTCTTTGCCTAAAAATAGTATTGATTCATGGAATGAGTGCAAAGATGCTTTTATCTCTAAGTATTTTCCTCCCGCTAAGATCATCTCCCTTAGAAACGATATTATGAATTTTAAGCAACTTGATCATGAACATGTTGCACAAGCTTGGGAGAGGATGAAATTAATGATACGTAATTGCCCTACTCATGGTTTGAATTTGTGGATGATTATACAAAAAATTTATGCTAGATCGAATTTTGCTTCTAGAAATCTTTTAGATTCGGCCGCGGGAGGCACTTTTATGGAAATCACTTTAGGAGAAGCTACTAAACTCCTAGATAATATTATGGTTAATTATTCTCAATGGCACACTGAAAGATCTACTAATAAAAAGGTGCATGCGATAGAAGAAATTAATGTTTTGAGTGGAAAGATGGATGAACTTATGAAATTATTTGCTAGTAAAAGTGTTTCTTCTGATCCTAATGATATGCCCTTGTCTACTTTGATTGAGAATAATAATGAATCTATGGATGTGAATTTTGTTGGCAGGAACAATTTTGGTAACAACGCGTATAGAGGAAATTTTAATCCTAGGCCTTATCCTAGTAATCCCTCTAATAATTATGGTAATTCCTACAACAATTCTTATGGAAATTATAATAAGAGCCCTCTGATTTTGAATCTAATATTAAAGAATTTATTACTTCACAAAACAATTTCAATGCTTTGATTGAAGAAAAATTGCTTAAGATTGATGATTTGGCTAGGAACGTTGATAGAATTTCTCTTGATGTTGATTCTTTGAAACTTAGATCTATTCCACCTAAGCATGATATCAATGAGTCTCTCAAAGCCATGAGAATTTCCATTCATGAGTGCAAAGAAAGAACCGCTAGGATGCGTGCTAAGAAAGATGCCTTTATAAGAGCGTGTTCTAGTTCCTATGAAAATAAAGATGAAGACCTAAAAGTTATTGATGTGTCCCCTATTAAATCTTTGTTTTGCAATATGAATCTTAATAATGATGGGACTGAATATGATCCACCTTTACCTAGAAGGCATTCCAAGAATTCGGAGTTTTTAGATCTTGATGATAAAATTGATGAAAGTTGGATTGAAGAAATTAAAACCCTAGATGTTGCTAAACCCACTATTTTGGATTTCAAGGAATTTAATTATGAAGATTGCTCTTTGATTGGTTGTATTTCCTTGTTGCAATCCGTGCTAAATTATCCTCATGCTTATAGTCAAAATAAAGTGTTTACTAAACATATCGTTGATGCCTTGATGCAATCTTATGAAGAAAAACTTGAATTGGAAGTTTCTATCCCTAGAAAACTTTATGATGAGTGGGAAACAACTATTAAAATTAACATTAAAGATCATGAGTTCTATGCTTTATGTGATTTGGGTGCTAGTGTTTCCACGATTCCAAAGACTTTGTGTGATTTGTTAGGTTTCCGTGATTTTGATGATTGCTCTCTAAACTTGCACCTTGCGGATTCCACTATTAAGAAACCTATGGGAAGAATTAATGATGTTATTATTGTTGCAAATAGGAATTATGTACCCGTAGATTTTATTGTTCTTGACATAGATTGCAATCCTTCATGTCCTATTATTCTTGGTAAACCTTTCCTTAGAACGATTGGTGCAATTATTGATATGAAGGAAGGAAATATTAGATTCCAATTTCCATTAAGGAAAGGCATGAAACACTTTCCTAGAAAGAAAATTAAATTACCTTATGAATCTATTATGAGAGCCACTTATGGATTGCCTACCAAAGATGGCAATACCTAGATCTATCCTTGCCTTTTATGCCTAGCTAGGGGCGTTAAACGATAGCGCTAGTTGGGAGGCAACCCAATTTTATTTTTATTCCTTGCTTTTTGCTCCTGTTTAGTAATAAATAATTTATCTAACCTCTGTTTAGGATGTGTTTTTTGTGTTTAATTAGTGTTTGTGCTAAGTAGAACCGTTGGGAAGACTTGGGGAAAGTCTTGATAATCTTACTGTAAAAAACAGAAACTTTAGCACTCACGAGAACTGCTGCCATTTTTATTTGGAAAGTTCTATTTAGTTAATTATTTTTGCAGATGATTAATAGATAAATTCCTCACGTCCAGAAATTTATTTTAGAATTTTTGAGGTTGCAGATCTTGCGCTAGCTACATATTACTACAGACTGTTCTGTTTTTGACAGATTCTGTTTTTCGTGTGTTGTTTGCTTATTTTGATGAATCTATGGCTAGTAAAATAGTTTATAAACCATAGAGAAGTTGGAATACAGTAGGTTTAACACCAATATAAATAAAGAATGAGTTCATTACAGTACCTTGAAGTGGTATTTTGTTTTCTTTCGCTAACGGAGCTCACGAGATCTTCTAATTTAAGTTTTGTGTTGTGAAGTTTTCAAGTTTTGGGTAAAGATTTGATGGATTATGGAACAAGGAGTGGCAAGAGTGAGGGAGTCCTGGATTAGGGGGTCTCCGGACAGCCGGACTATCTCCATTGGCCGGACTGTTAGACTATGAAGATACAAGAGTGGAGACTTCGTCTCGTGTCCGGATGGGACTCTACTTGGCGTGGAAGGCAAGCTAGGCAATACGTATATGGATATCTCCTCCTTTGTAACTGACCTTGTGTAACCCTAACCCTCTTCGGGGTCTATATAAACCGAAGGGTTTTAGTCCGTAGGACAACAATCACAACATACAATCATACCATAGGCTAGCTTCTAGGGTTTAGCCTCTCTGATCTCGTGGTAGATCTACTCTTGTAACACCCATATCTTCAATATTAATCAAGCAGGACGTAGGGTTTTACCTCCATCAAGAGGGCCCAAACCTGGGTAAAACATCGTGTCCCCTGCCTCCTGTTACCATCTGGCCTAGACGCACAGTTCGAGACCCCCTACCCGAGATCCGCTGGTTTTGACACCGACATTGGTGCTTTCATTGAGAGTTCCTCTGTGTCGTCGCCGTTAGGCTTGATGGCTCCTACTATCATCGACAGCGATGCGGTCCAGGGTGAGACTTTTCTCCCCAGACAGGTCTTCGTATTCGGCGGCTTTGCACTGCGGGCTAATTCGCTTGGCCATCTGGAGCAGATTGAAAGCTACGCCCCTGGCCATCAGGTCAGATTTGGAAGTTTGAATTACACAGCCAACATCTGTGGGGACTTGATCTTCGACGGATTCGAGCCACAGCCGGGCGCGCCGCACTGTCGCGATGGGTATGACCTAGCTCTGCCGCCAGACGGTACCCCAGAGGCCGTGCCCGCATCAGCTCCGACCCTTAGCTCGGAGCCAGCTGCGCCAATCGAGGACGTGTGGCTAGACACCGCCTCAGGGGCTGCAGTCTCGACGGTGATCGAGCCAAACACCAGCATAATCCTCTGCGCAGTCCGTGACTCCAAGGTGCCGGACTCTCTTCCGGACCCGGAACTATCCGCGCCCCTGCCAATCGAATCCGATTGGGCGCCGATCATGGAATTCACCGCCGCGGATATCTTTCAGCACTCGCCCATCGGCGACATTCTGAATTCACTAAGGTCTCTCTCTTTGTCAGGAGAGCCCTGGCCGGATTATGGCCAACAGGATTGGAATGCGGACGACGAAGAAATTCAACGCCCACCCACCACCCACTTTGTAGCCACCGTCGGTGATTTAACCGACATGCTCGACTTCGACTCCGAAGACATCGACAGTATGGACGACGATGTAGGAGACGAACATGAACCAACACCTATAGGGCACTGGAAAGCCACCTCGTCGTATGACATATACATGGTGGATACACCCAATGAAGGCAATGGCGACGAGATAGCGGAGGATGACCCCTCCAAGAAGCAACCCAAGCGCCGACGTCAGCGGCGCCGCTCTAAGTCTCGCCAAAGCAAAAGTGGTGATACCGGCATAGGAGATAATAACACTCCGGATAGCGCCGAAGACAACAACAATCCCCTCCAGCAAGATTTAGAGCAGGAGGATGAAGGAGCCAGCTCTCCTGAGAGAGCGGCTGGCGGAGAGGAGGAGGATGACAATTACATGCCCCCCTCCGAAGACGGGGCAAGCCTTGGCGACGATGAATTCGCCATACCAGAGGATCCCGTCGAACAAGAGCACTTCAAGCGCAGGCTTATGGCCACGGCAAATAGCCTGAAGAAAAAGCAGCAACAACTTCAAGCTGATCAAGATCTGCTAGCTGACAAATGGACTGAAGTCCTCGCGGCCGAGGAATATAAACTCGAGCATCCCTCCAAGAGTTACCCAAGGCGCAGGTTACTACCCCGACTGGAGGAAGAAGCGTATGATACGGCTGACCGGCCACCTCGTGGCCGCGATAGAGAGGCATTCCAGCCAAAAGCTCAGCCTCCACCCCAACGCCTTCCAAATAAAAAGGCATGGGGAGATACGCCAGACCTGCGAGACATATTGGAGGACAAATAAAAGCATTCAAGATCGATCTACGGATCACGAGGGCGCACCACTCTACGAGACGGTAAACGTCACGCCGGATGCAGTAAAAGCAAATCCAGCCGGGCCGAACACAGTGGGCAGGACCCATTTGAGCTGCGTCGCGATATAGCCCAATACAGAGGCGCCGCACACCCCTTATGCTTCACAGACGAAGTAATGGAACATCAATTCCCAGAAGGTTTCAAACCTGTAAACATTGAATCGTACGACGACACAACAGATCCCGCAGTATGGATTGAGGACTTCCTCCTCCACATCCACATGTCCCGCGGTGATGACTTACATGCCATCAAGTACCTCCCACTAAAACTCAAAGGACCAGCGCGGCATTGGCTTAATAGCTTGCCAGCGGACTCCATTAGCTGTTGGGAAGATCTGGAAGCCGCATTCCTCGACAACTTTCATGGCACTTATGTGCGACCACCAGACGCCGTTGACTTGAGCCACATAATTCAGCAGCCAGAAGAGTCGGCCAGGCAATTCCGGACTCGGTTCCTTACAAAGAAAAATCAAATCGTTGACTGTCCGGATGCTGAGGCCTTATCGACTTTCAAGCACAACATCCGAGACGAGTGGCTAGCCTGGCACCTTGGTCAGGAAAAGCCGAAATCTATGGCAGCTCTCACGACGCTCATGACCCGCTTTTGTGCGGGAGAAGACAGCTGGTTGGCTCGCAGTAATAACATATCAAAGAACCATGGTACCTCAGATACCAAGGACGGCAATAGCAGGTCATGTCGCAACAAGCATAAGCGCCGCATTAACAGTGAAAGTACTGAGGATACGGCAGTCAATGCCGGATTCAAAGGCTCTAAACCCGGTCAGCGGAAAAAGCCATTCAAACAAAGTACGTCGGGTCCATCCAGCTTGGACCGTATACTCGATCGCTCGTGTCAAATACACGGCACCCCAGACAAGCCAGCCAATCACACCAACAGGGATTGTTGGGTGTTCAAGCAGGCCGACAAGTTAATTGCCGAAAATAAGGACAAGGGGCCGCATAGCGATGACGAGGAAGAACCCCGGCAGCCGCACACAGGAGGACAGAAGAGGTTTCCCCCGCAAGTGCGGACGGTGAACATGATATACGCAACCCACATCCCCAAGAGGGAGCGGAAGCGTGCGCTCAGGGACGTATATGCGTTGGAGCCAGTCGCCCCAAAGTTCAACCCTTGGTCCTCCTGTCCGATCACCTTCGATCGCAGGGACCACCCCACTAGTATCCGTCATGGCGGATTCGCCGCACTGGTCCTAGACCCAATCATCGACGGATTTCACCTCACTTGAGTCCTTATGGATGGCAGCAGCAGCCTGAACCTGCTTTATCAGGACACAGTGCGCAAAATGGGTATAGACCCCTTAAGGATCAAACCCATAAAAATGACCTTTAAGGGTGTCATTCCAGGCGTAGAGGCCCACCGCACAGGCTCAATTACACTGGAAGTGGTCTTCGGATCCCCGGATAACTTCCAAAGCGAAGAGTTAATCTTCGATATAGTCCCGTTCCACAGTGGTTATCACGCGCTGCTCGGACGAACCGCATTTGCTAGATTCAATGCGGTACCACATTATGCATACCTCAAGCTCAAGATGCCAGGACCTCGCGGAGTTATTACAGTCAATGGAAACACAGAGCGCTCTCTCCGAATAGAGGAGCACACTGCGGCCCTTGCAGCAGAAGCGCAAAGCAGCCTCTCAAGGCAATCTACCAGTTCGGCGTTTCAAAGCACGGACACCTTCAAGCGCGCTCGGGGCAATCGGCAAACAGACTGCCTGGCGTGATCTGAGCTCGCGTAGCAATACGGCGGCCACCCCAATCCCAGCCCACCGGCGTTATTCGTGCCACGTGTACATAATTACGCATTAAAAATACCATGGGCACAGGTGGGGAGGGGGGGCACAACTGCGGCACGCCCCAAAACGCGGCCTAAACCGCACTAGGGGCTTCCCGTTTGGTTATTTTTCTTTTTCTTTCAGGACTTATAATCTCTGGAAACACTGTCCGGCAGCTCTATTGCCGAACACATGATACAGCAACCAAGGAGGCAGACAACTATGTTATACAACGGAATTCCCAGGTTGATTACAGATTTCATATCATTCCTCAGCTCGCCCTTGGAAGGGACATAGTCCTACTCTTTTTCTTATTGCACTATCTGTATCACTCTGCTTTAAATGCAATTTTTTAATATACAATGCATGGCATTACGACTATTATTGCATTTCTGTTATATATGTGTGTGTGTGTGTATTCATTAATGACGCCTTGCAACCGTACACTCTGGTACGGCCAATACACCAGGGGCTTACATACCCATAATATGGTGTGAAAAGTCCAAACACTTTCACAAGTGTGGCACCCCGAACTTATAGCATTATATGCATCAGCTTCGAATCATGTCTTTGGTCAAATGTTGGGTTTTCCCGGCTCCTATGTTTTGGTACCTTATGTTCCGCTCTATCGGCTAAGGTATCTCTAGGAGAACTACTGCGATTGTGCCCCAGTTCTGCCGGGCCGAGCACCTCAGTAGAGAAAGCTAAAACTGACTGTCATGATAAGGGGAGAGACTGGTCGCTGTTCGGCGAGGTTTTTCGAGTCCCTAAAGACTTATGCCGCTTAGGGAAAGGGGCCGGCTCCGTCCGGCTTACAGGCGTGTATCGCGCCCCGAATTCGGCCTTCCGAATACCAGGGGCTTCGCCGAAATTTAAAATTATAGAATTCTATGGCTAAGTGAGAGTGATAAAGCATTATTAGTCCGGTTTCCTTGTTCGTTGTGCTGACCACCTCCTTCGAAGGACCCAAACATGGGAACAAGAGTGCTCAGGTTTATCCCAAACACCCTAGCACTCGTGGCATGGGGTCAGAAGCCGAGGACTAGCCATCTCTCAGATTGGATAAACAGCCAAACAGAAGGTAATATTTTAAATTCTAACAAGCGTTGCATAGCAAACATGATACAAGTTTTCATACATACAGGACAACACGAGCAAGTCTCATTCAAATATTACATTTTGCGAACACTCATCCGCGATAAGACGGGCACCCGGCAGAACACCCTCGTAGTACATCTCGGGGTGGCGGTGCTCCTTGCCCTCCGGTGGCCCCTCCTTGATCAGCTTCACGACGTCTAGCTTGACCCACGGCATTTTTACACGGGCGAAAGCCCGGCGTGCACCTTCTATGCAGACGGATCGCTTGACGACCTCCAGCCGGGGGCAGGCATCCACAAGCCGCCTCACCAGGCCGAAGAAGCTGTTCGTAAGGGCGTCGCCAGGCCACAACCGGACTATGAAGCCCTTCATGGCTTGATCGGCCGCCTTATGTAGCTCGACCATCTGCTTCAGCTGGTCGCTCATTGGCACCGGATGTTCGGCCTCAGCATACTGAGACCAGAACAGCTTCTCCGTCGAGCTTCCGTCCTCGGCCTGGTAGAATTGTGCGGTATCGGACACACTGCGGGGCAAATCTGCGAATGCTCCTGAAGAGCTCCGGATTCGGGTAAGTAATCGGTAATTCACTTTTACATGCTTGCTTTGCATATAGAAAGCCTTACCCGCCGCTATCTTCTTCATCGCGTCGATCTCCTAAAGGGCCTTCTGGGCCTCGGCCTTGGCACTCTTCGCGCTCTCACGGACCGCGGCAAGCTCAGACTCTCACGTCTTCAAGTCAAGCTCCAACACCTCGTGCTTCGTCACGAGAGCCTAGAGCTCTTGCTGCACCTCACCCACCCGAGCCTCGTGCCTCTCTCGCTCGGTGCGCTCCTTGGCCATTGTATCTTCGGCCTTGGTCAGCGCTTGCTTCAGGGTCGCCACCTCGGTCATGGCCCCTGGCAAAACATACAATGATCCTGTCATTTTGCAATCGCGTCCTTTTTTATATACACATATCTATAGACGGGGTATTACTTACCCTCGTTCTCCTCGAGCTGCCTCTTGGCAAGGCCGAGTTCTTTCTTGGACCCATCGAGGGCCTGCTTCAGTATGGCGACATCCGCAGTTAGTGCGGCGGACGCCAGCAGAGAAGCCTGCATATGCATATTGACATACTTATATTAGACTCCTGCGATATTATTTGATCCTCTGTTCGGCTTTTCTTTGTGAACACCGAACAAAGCATTAGGGGCTACTGTCTATGCGGTAATACTTCTACTACATTTTAAAACACTTACCTCGAAGCTTGTTAGAAGGCTGGCACAGGCTTCAGTCAATCTGCTCTTGGCAGACTGAACCTTCTAGATCACCGCACTCATGATGGTGCCGTGCTCCTCGTCGATGGAAGCGCTGCGAAGCACTTCCAGCAGGCTGTCCGGTGCCTCTGGATGGGCAGAGGTCACTGGCACTGGCGTTTCGCCCCTCTTAGAAGGGGACTGCCTACCCGAGTCCGGAACCGTTGGAGGATCCGGCGCGGTGCTCGGCTAAGGGCCGAACTCGGAGCTCTCGGGGACCCCGTCCCCTTGGCTCCCGGAGTCTGGAAGGTCGCCTTGAGGCGCCTCCGGGATGGTCCCCCCTTGATCCGGTGCCTCTTGAGACAACACTTCGGCGTCGTCGGCAGGATGAGGGGAGGTGGCGGTCGGGACTAGATCGCTATCCATGTCTGACGAGCCCAGGGAGCCGTCCGATGATACCTCAATATCGGCTCGGGGCGGCCTGCACAATTGTGTTCGGCGTTAGGAAAAGTAAGTGCGACAAAGGAATCCTACGGGTAACTTTGGTATCCGAATAATTACGATCTCCCCGGGGGCTTGGCCCTGGGAAACCACTCGTCTTCGCTTTCGTCGGTGGCGGTGGAGCTGTCCGGAGGGGAGTCCTTCCCTTCTTGGACCCCCCGGCCTCCCCAGTTGGGGCGGCCTTCCTTTTCTTGTCTCCCCCAGTCGGTGGGGGAGCTTCTTCTTCCTCTTCCTCGTCTTCAGGGGAAGAGTGCGCCACAGAGTCATCGGACGGTTAGTCCGATGATGCCTGGCGTCGGGAACTCTTTCGAGCTCCCTTGGCCTTCTTGGTCTTCTCTGGCACCTTATAAGGGGCCGGAGTCAACATCTTCGCTAGGAGGGCATCTGCGGGGCCTTCGGGCAAAGGAGCCGGATAGTCGATCTGTCCTGCCATCTTCTGCCAGTCCTGTCAAAGGCACGGGAGTTTAGATCCCACATAGAGTCAATCTATATAGAAAACAAGTATCCTGTGAAAGGTAAAATAGCTTACCGCACTAGCTTGGTGCTTCGCGCTGAATCCGCGATCCTCAGTAATGGGGTAGGGACCGCGGCACCCTTGAACAGCACCCTCCAGGCATCTTCATGAGTCGTGTCGAAGAGCCTGTTCAGAGTTCGGTGCTGCGCCGGGTTGAACTCCCACAAGGTGAACTCTCGTTGTTGGCACGGGAGTATCTAGCGGATGAGCATGACCTGGACTATGCTGACGAGCTTGAGCTTCTTGTCCACCATGTTTTGAATACATGTCTGGAGTCCGGTCAGCTCTTTTGAATTACCCCAGGACAGGCCCTTCTCTTTCCAGGAGGTGAGCCGCATGGGGATGCCAGATCGGAACTCGGGGGCCGCTAACCATGCGGGGTCGCGCGGCTCGGTGATATAGAACCACCCCAATTGCCACCCCTTTATGGTATCCACGAAGGAGCCCTCGAGCCATGTTATGTTGGGCATCTTGCCCACCATGGCGCCTCCGGACTCCGCCTGGCGGCCGCTCACTACCTTCGGCTTGACATTGAAGGTCTTCAGCCATAAGCCGAAGTGGGGCTTGATGCGGAGGAAGGCCTCGCACACGACGATAAACGCCAAGATGTTGAGGATGAAGTTCGGGGCCAGATCGTGGAAATCCAGGCCGTAATAAAACATGAGCCCATGGACGAAGGGATGGAGAGGGAATCCCAGTCCGCGGAGGAAATGGGTGAGGAATACAACCCTCTCATGGGGCTTGGGGGTGGGAATGAGTTGCCCCTCATCTGGGAGCCGGTGCGCGATGTCGTCGGGCAGGTATCTGGCTCTGCTCAGTTTCTCGATGTCTCCCTCCGTGGCGGAGGAGACCATCCACTTGCCTCCCGCTCCGGACATGGTTGGAGAAGGTTGAGATGGAAGTGAGGACTTGGGCGCTAGAGCACGAGTGTGCGGGAGCGGATGAGCAGAGGAGGAAGAAGGCGTGGATGGGAAGGTGAATCCTTATCCCTTTATATGGGCGGACAAAACTAAGCGTCCCCACTTTCCTGGTGAAACTCGCTTATCCCCCAAGCGCCGTAATTGATGGCGCAGTTGGGTTACCCATGCCCGTATTGATGAGAATCCCGTAATAAGGGGACACGATCTCTGCTTTGACAAGACGTGTCGAAAAACTGCCTCGCGTTATGTGCGGGGCAGGTTAAAGGAAACGGTTCAAATAATCACCGGGCCATGATGTAATGTCTTGTTGACAAAACAAGCTAGAGAATTAGATATGCGAAAACATTATTCTCTCTACGGTGGAATGTGGAACTTATTTTGCAGGGTCGGACACTATCCTCGTATTCAAATTCTTCTGTGATGTATTCGGAGAAGGAACCCGCCTTGCAATGCCGAAGACAACTGCGTGCTAGACTCATCATCATTGAAGCCTGGTTCAGGGGCTACTGAGGGATTCCTGGATTAGGGGGTCTCCGGACAGCCGGACTATCTCCATTGGCCGGACTGTTAGACTATGAAGATACAAGATTGAAGACTTCGTCTCGTGTCCGGATGGGACTCTACTTGGCGTGGAAGGCAAGCTAGGCAATACGTATATGGATATCTCCTCCTTTGTAACCGACCTTGTGTAACCCTAACCCTCTCTGGTGTCTATATAAACCGAAGGGTTTTAGTCCGTAGGACAACAATCACAACATACAATCATACCATAGGCTAGCTTCTAGGGTTTAGCCTCTCTGATCTCGTGGTAGATCTACTCTTGTAACACCCATATCTTCAATATTAATCAAGCAGGACGTAGGGTTTTACCTCCATCAAGAGGGCCCGAACCTGGGTAAAACATCATGTCCCCTGCCTCCTGTTACCATCCGGCCTAGACGCACAGTTCGGGACCCCCTACCCGAGATCCGCCGGTTTTGACACCGACAAAGAGCCTAAGCTTGGGGATGCCCATGGCACCCCCAAGATAATCTAAGGACACCTAAAATCCAAAGCTTGGGGATGCCCCGGAAGGCATCCCCTCTTTTCGTCTACTTCTATCGGTAACTCTACTTGGAGCTATATTTTTATTCACCACATGATATGTGTTTTGCTTGGAGTGTCTTGTAATATTTGAGTCTTTATTTGTTAGTTTACCACAATCATCCTTGATGTACACACCTTTTGAGAGAGCCATACATGATTTGGAATTTGTTAGAATACTCTATGTGCTTCGCTTATATCAATTGAGTTATATAGTTTTGCTCTAGTATTTCACTTACATCTTTTAGAGCACGGTGGTGGATTTGTTTTATAGAAACTATTGATCTCTCATGCTTCACTTAGATTATTTTGAGAGTCTTAAATATCATGGTAATTTGCTTTAAAAAAATCCTTATATGCTAGGTATACAAGATTAATAATAATATTCTCTTATGAGTGTGTTGAATACTATGAGAGGTTTGATGCTTGATAATTGTTTTGAGATATGAAGATGGTGATATTAAAGTTGTGCTAGTTGAGTAGTTGTGAATTTGAGAAATACTTGTGTTAAAGTTTGTGATTCCCGTAGCATGCACGTATGGTGAACCGTTATGTGATGAATTCGGAGCATGATTTATTTATTGATTGTCTTCCTTATGAGTGGCGGTCGGGGACGAGCGATGGTCTTTTCCTACCAATCTATCCCCCTAGGAGCATGCGCGTAATACTTTGCTTTGATAACTTGTAGATTTTTCGCAATAAGTATATGAGTTCTTTATGACTAATGTTGAGTCCATGGATTATACGCACTCTCACGCTTCCACCATTGCTAGCCTCTCTAATACCGCACACCTTTCGCTGGTATCATACACCCACCATATACCTTCCTCAAAACAGCCACCATACCTACCTATTATGGCATTTCCATAGCCATTCCGAGATATATTTCCATGCAACTTTCCACCGTTCTGTTTAGTATGACACACTCCTTCATTGTCATATTGCTTAGCATGATCATGTAGTTGACATTGTATTTGTGGCAAAGCCACCGTTCATAATTCTTTCATACATGTCACTCATGAGTCATTGCATATCCGGTAGATAGCCGGAGGCATTAATATAGAGTCATATTTTGTTCTAAGTATCGAGTTGTAATTGTTGAGTTGTAAGAAAATAAAAGTGTGATGATCATCATTATTAGAGCATTGTCCCAATGAGGAAAGGATGATGGGGACTATGATTCCCCCACAAGTCGGGATGAGACCCCGGACGAAAAAAGAAAGAAAGATAAGAGGCCATAAAAAAAGAGAAAAGGCCCAAATAAAAAAATGAGAGAAAAAGAGAGAAGGGGCAATGCTACTATCCTTTTACCACACTTGTGCTTCAAAGTAGCACCATGATATTCATAGTAGAGAGTCTCTCATTTCGTCGCTTTCATATACTTGTGGGAATTTTTCATTATAGAACTTGGCTTGTATATTCCAATGATGGGCTTCCTCAAAGTGCCCTAGGTCTTCGTGAGCAAGCAAGTTGGATGCACACCCACTTAGTTTCTTTTGTTGAGCTTTCATATACTTATAGCTCTAGTGCATCCATTGCATGGCAATCCCTACTCACTCATATTGATATCTATTGATGGGCATCTCCATAGCCCGTTGATGTGCCTAGTTGATGTGAGACTATCTTCCCCCGTTTTGTCTTCTCCACAACCACCATTCTATTCCACCTATAGTGATATATCCATGGCTCATGCTCATGTATTGCGTGAAGATTGAAAAAGTTTTGAGAATGTCAAATGTATGAAACAATTGCTTGGCTTGTCATCTGGGTTGTGCATGATTTAAATACTTTGTGTGGTGAAGATAGAGCATAGCGAGACTATATTATTTTGTAGGGATAACTTTCTTTGGCCATGTTATTTTGAGAAGACATGATTGCTTTATTAGTATGCTTGAAGTATTATTATTTTTATGTCAATATGAACTTTTATCTTGAATCTTTCAGATCTGAATATTCATACCACAATTAAGAAGAATTACATTAAAATTATGCCAATTAGCACTCCACATCAAAAATTCTGTTTTTATCATTTACCTACTCGAGGACGAGTAGGAATTAAGCTTGGGGATGCTTGATACGTCTCCAACGTATCTATAATTTTTGATTTCTCCATGCTATATTATCTACTATTTTGGACATTATTGGGCTTTATTATCCACTTTTATATTATTTTTGGGACTAACCTATTAACCGGAGGCCCAGCCTAGAATTGCTGTTTTTTCCTATTTTAGGGTTTCGAAGAAAAGGAATATCAAACGGAGTCCAAACGGAATGAAACCTTTGGGAACGTGATTTTCTTAACGAACAAGACCCAGGCGACTTGGACCCTACGTCAAGACACAAAAGAGGAGGCCACGAGGTAGGGGGGTGCGCCTACCCCCCCCAGGCGCGCCCTCCACCCTCGTGGGCCCCCTGTTGCTCCACCGACGTACTCCTTCCTCCTATATATACCTACGTACCCCCAAACGATCAAATACAGAGCCAAAACCCTAATTCCACCGCCACAACTTTCTGTATCCACGAGATCCCATCTTGGGGCCCATTCCGGAGCTCCGCCGGAGGGGGCATCGATCACGGAGGGCTTCTACATCATCACCATAGCCCCTCCAATGAAGTGTGAGTAGTTCACCTCAGACCTACGGGTCCATAGTTATTAGCTAGATGGCTTCTTCTCTCTTTTTGGATCTCAATACAATGTTCTCCCCCTCTCTTGTGGAGAACTATTCGATGTAATCTTCTTTTTGTGGTGTGTTTGTTGAGACGATGATTTGTGGGTTTATGATCAAGTCTATCTATGAACAATATTTGAATCTTCTCTGAATTCTTTTATGTATGATTGGTTATCTTTGCAAGTCTCTTCGAATTATCAGTTTGGTTTGGCCTACTAGATTGATCTTTCTTGCAATGGGAGAAGTGCTTAGCTTTGGGTTCAATCTTGCGGTGTCCTTTCCCAGTGACAGTAGGGGCAGCAAGGCACATATTGTATTGTTGCCATCGAGGATAACAAGATGGGGTTTTCATTATATTGCATGAGTTTATCCCTCTACATCATGTCATCTTGCTTAAGGCGTTACTCTGTTTTCATTAACTTAATACTCTAGATGCATGCTGAATAGCGGTCGATGAGTGGAGTAATAGTAGTAGATGTAGGAAGGAGTCGGTCTACTTGTCTCGGACGTGATGCCTATATACATGATCATAGCTAGATATTCTCATAACTATGCTCAATTCTGTCAATTGCTCAACAGTAATTTGTTCACCCACCGTAAAATACTTATGCTCTTGAGAGAAGCCACTAGTGAAACCTATGGCTCCCGGGTCTATCTTCATCATATTAATCTTCCAATACTTAAGTTATTTCCTTTGCTTTTACTTTGCTTTTATTTTACTTTGCATCTTTATCATAAAAATACCAAAAATATTATCTTATCATATCTATCAGATCTCACTCTCGTAAGTGGCCGTGTAGGGATTGACAACCCCTTATCACGTTGTTTGCGAGGATTTATTTGTTTTGTGCAGGTACGAGGGACTCGCGCGTAGCCTCCTACTGGATTGATACCTTGGTTCTCAAAAACTGAGGGAAATACTTACGCTACTCTACTGCATCATCCCTTCCTCTTCGGGAAAAACCAACGCAGTGCTCAAGAGATAGCACTTTGCTACTAAATACTTTGCTGCAGATATTAAGTTTCCAGGTGTGGTTGAATCGACAACTTAGCTGCTAATAATTGAGAGTATTCTTTGGCTCCCCTTGTGTCGAATCAGTAAATTTGGGTTGAATACTCTACCCTCGAAAACTGTTGCGATCCCCTATACTTGTGGGTTATCAAGACTATTTTCTGGCGCTGTTGCCGGGGAGCATAGCTCTATTCTTTGAGTCACTTGGGATTTATATCTGCTTATCATTATGAAAAACTTGAGAGATCCAAAAACCAAGATTTATCCCTCAACTACGAGGGGAGGTAAGGAACTGCCATCTAGCTCTGCACTTGATTCACCTTCTGTTTTGAGTAAGCTTGCGACACCTAAACCTGCTTCTGCTATTCGTTCTGATATGTCGCATGTTATTGATGATGCCACTTTTGCTATGCATGATACTTATGATGAAACTACTTCTATGCTTGATACTACTGTGCCACTTGGTGAATTTCTTGATGAACAACTTGCTAGGGTTAGAGAGAGTGAAAATATTGAATCTGATAATACTGATGATGAACACTTGCCTGTTATTCCTAAGGGTTATGTTTTTGATAAAAAAGCTTCTTTAGCTATTTTAGCTTGCAAAGATAGATACGAACTCAAGAGGTTATTAGCTAAATGGAATCAGCAATCTCTAAATGCTAGAATGAAACCTGACCCTGCTTTTGCTACTTCACCTATCTGTGTTACTGATAAGGACTATGAATTCTCTGTTGATCCTGATATAATTACCTTGGTTGAATCTGATCCTTTTCATGGCTATGAATCTAAAACTGTTGTGGCACATCTTACTAAATTAAATGATATAGCTACCCTGTTTACTAATGATGAGAGAACTCGTTACTTTTATATCCTTAAAATATTTCCGTTCTCATTAAAGGGTGATGCTAAGATATGGTTCAATTCTCTTGATCCTGGTTGTGTGCGTAGTCCCTAGGATATGATTTATTACTTCTCTGCTAAATATTTCCCTGCTCATAAGAAACAAGCTGCTTTGAGGGATATATATAATTTTGTGCAAATTGAAGAATAGAGTCTCCCACAAGCTTGGGGGAGGCTTCTCAAATTACTTAATGCTTTGCCTGATCATCCTCTTAAGAAAAATGAAATACTTGATATCTATTATAATGGACTAACGGATGCCTCCAGAGATTACCTGGATAGTTGTGCTAGTTCTGTTTTCAGGGAAAGAACACCGGATGAAGCTGAAATTCTATTGAATAATATGTTGACAAATGAAAATAATTGGACACCTTCTGAGCTAGCTCCTGAGCCTATTCCTAAACCAACTCCGAAGAAAAGGGGTATTCTATTTCTCAGTCCTGAAGATATGCAAGAGGCAAAGAAATCTATGAAAGAAAAAGGTATTAAAGCTGAAGATGTTAAGAATTTACCTCCTATTGAAGAAATACATGGTCTTAATTTACCGCGTGTTGAAGAAACATATGATCTTAATCCATTACCTATTGAAGAAACTCATGGTCTTGATAACCCGACACAGGTAGTAAAGGTAAATTCTCTCTATAGATATGATAAAGCTGAAATCCCATTTACTAAGTTTGCTAGCCCATGCTTAGATGAGATTGATAAATTTATGGCTAAGCAATAAGACTTTAATGCTTATTTTGGTAGACAATTGAAATACAATTCAAATATGCTTGAACACTTGGGTGATTATATGGCTAATGTTAAAGGTGAACTAAAACTTATTAGTAAACATGCTTCTATGGTTACCACTCAAGTAGAACAAGTACTTAAAGCTCAAAATGATTTACTCAATGAACTTAATAGTAAGAATAATGATAATGTTGTTAGAGTGGCAACTAGAACTGGTAGAATGACTCAGGAACCTTTGTATCCTGAAGGCCACCCTAAGAGAATTGAGCAAGATTCTCAGAGAAATAATATAGATGCACCTAGTCCTTCTAATAGGAAGAAAAAGAAAAATAAAACTTTGCATACTTCTAGTAAACCTATCACTGAAACACCTGAGAATCCAAATGATATTTCTATCTCTGATGCTGAAACACAATCTGGTAATGAACCTGAAACTAGTGATAATGTTAATGATAATGTTCATGATGATGCTCAACCTAATAATGATAATGATATAGAAATTGAACCTGCTGTTGATCTTGATAACCCACAATCAAAGAATCAACGTTAAGATAAGAAAGACTTTGTTGCTAGGAAACACGGTTAAGAAAGAGAACCATGGGTTCAGAAACCCATGCCTTTTCCTCCCAAACCATCCAAGAAAAAGGATGATGAGGATTTTGAGCGCTTTGCTGAAATGATTAGACCTATCTTTTTGCGTATGTGATTAACTGATATGCTTAAAATGAATCCTTATGCTAAGTACATGAAAGAAATTATTACAAATAAAAGAAAGATACCGGAAGCTGAAATTTCCACCATGCTTGCTAATTATACTTTTAATGGTGGAATACCAAAGAAACTTGGAGATCCCGGAGTACCCACTATACCATGCTCCATTAAAAGAAACTATGTTAAAACTGCTTTATGTGATCTTGGAGCCGGTGTTAGTGTTATGCCTCTCTCTTTATATCGTAGACTTGATTTGAATAAGTTGACACCTACTGAAATATCTTTGCAAATGGATTATAAATCAATTGCTATACCTATCGGTATTTGTGAGGATGTGCCGGTTGTAGTTGCAAACGTTACTATTTTAACGGAATTTGTTATTCTTGATATTCCCGAGGACGATAGTATGTCTATTATTCTTGGAAGAGCCTTTTTGAATACTGCAGGGGCTGTTATTGATTGCACTAAAGGCAATGTCACTTTTCATGTTAATGGTAATGAGCATACGGTACACTTTCCGAGGAAACAACCTCAAGTCCACAGTATCAACTCTATTGGAAAAATTCCATCAATTATATTTGGAGGTTTTGAATTTCCTCTTCCTACTGTCAAGAAGAAATATGATATTCTTATTATTGGGGATGTGCATATCCCCATTCAGGTAACATAGTGTTATTCGAAATTTCTCCGGTTCCATGTTATTCAGAATGAGTTCGTTAACAAGACTTGATCAACCTTGTTAGTGGATTCCTTTTGATGAGCATGAGATGGATGAAACTAGAAGGCACAACCTTATGTATCCCACTTTTACTTTCTGTTATTTATATTAAATAAAATAAGATAGTATTTTTTGTCTGTTATCTGAATTATCCGTGCAATATAAAAATACCCCGAAAATAAAAGTTCTCCAAATGCCCTGAAATTTAAATATGATTTCTTCTGGAATATTTGAGAATATTTGGCACTGAGAACATGGCAGGAGGAGCTGGCACCTGGCCACGAGGGTCAGGGGCGCGCCCTACCCCCCTGGGTGCGCCCCTGCCTCGTGGGCCCACGGTGGCCCTCCTCCACTTATCCTTTCACCCACACACTCCTTCTTCCTCCCACAAACACGAATAACCAGCTCAAACCCGAGTCCAAGCTTGTTTTGCTGCCATTTTCGATCTCCTTGCTCAAAGCACCTCTCACAAAACTGCTTGGGGCGATTGTTTCTTGGTATGTGACTCCTCCATTTGTCCAATTAGTTTTTGTTCTAGTGATTTATTCATTGCAAATTTGTGCTGCCTAGGTGACCATGTTCTTGAGCTTTCATGTCAAATTTATATGGTTCCAAGTAGTTTTGATGCATGATATAGGCTCTAGACACTTGTATGAGTAGTTGCTATCAATATTATTGAGTTTGGTTCACTTTTATTTTGAAGTTACTAAAAAATTTCAAAAAAATTCAGAGGAAGAAATATGCTCAGGAAAATGTTCCAAGGTGGTTCTTCAAGAAAGCAAGGACCTAGGCTTGCAATGCATGATGCTGATGAAGAGCCACCAAGAGACGCTTCGGTGCGTCCTTGTGAATGGCCTTCTGAAGACTTTATGGATTGAGCGGGAATTAAGGAAGAATTTAATGCATATTTGCGTAACGCGGATCTTGTGAGCTTCGAGGAAGAGAAGTGCAGCCAATATCACTATCTCACTAGTTCCTTTGTGAGGAGGTTTGAATTTTCATCTTCACGTAATTCTCCAACTGTCCTGTTTGATCTTTATGAAAATTCTTACACTATGGACTTAGAGGATTTTACCACTGCTTGCAAACTTCCACAATGGGGTAGTATCAGGGAACCTCGCAAATCTGAATTTAGAGATTTTCTTGCTAGTATAATTGTGGGGGAATCCAGAGATACAACACAAGCTACCATAGGGAGCATTCATTTTCCTGTTATACATTATTTTGCTCTCTTCATAGATAGATGCATAAATGGTAAAGATGAAGCATGTCATATGTGTGTTCCTGACCTCAGTATTCTTAGGAGTGCTGTGTTAGGAGACAAATCTTATAATTTGGGAGCCATTGTTGCACGTAGGTTGCATCTTAATAGATTTAATGGAGATTTCTTTGGTGGAATTTATGCAACCCAAATAGCTAATTTTCTTGGTATAGCCATACGTGAAGATGATATTGAATTACCTCCTGCTTACCTAGACTTTAATGCTATGGTTCACCACCAGTTTGTCGAGAGGAATGAATCACCTCTCTAGTATCGACTAATCTTTGACAGACGGCGTGCTGTCCATATTACTCTCCCTGCTCCTGCCTTCTTTGATTATCAGGCAAAAGGAAGATATGTTATTACCAGAGAGGAGGCAGATGAGTACAAGAGGAGAGCAGAGGCCGCTCGTCGCCACGCTGCAGCTCAGGAGGCGATAGCCGCTGCATCGCAGTATGACCCCAACTACTATTATGGATATCCGCCAGGCCAGCCGTGGCCATAGACCAACTTAGGCCAAAAGCCTAAGCTTGGGGGAGTATGTATTTCCCACTGACATTACATTTATGTTCACACACTCATTGCTATATGTTGGTGCTCATACTTTTTCATTGTATCATCCATGCTAGTTTATTTTTCTTTTTATGCTTTCTTCTTGTGTGTTTCATAAACCTTAAGAAAAACCAAAAAATAGTTGTATTTTTTAATTAGTTTAATTTCCATGCTTATAGTAGTAACTAAATAGAAAACCCAAAAAGATTTCATGTTCTTCTTTTGCTTGTTGGGAGCTTTCCCATGTAAATTGTTTTATTTCTTTTCTTTGGGGGTCGATAGGAGAAGACCATGATTAAATTGTTGAAGTGGCTCTTATATGCATAATTGTTGATCTGACAAAAGAGCCCATATTGCCTTGTCTTCTCCTGTTTATTGAATGCTTGTAGATTCCATCTTAGTCCAATGCACGTGCACTATTATTATTATTCACATCATTCGGTCGTGCAAGTGAAAGGCAATTATGACGATATATGATGAACTGACTGGGATGAGAAAAGCTGGTATGAAATCGACCTCTTTTGTTTTTGTAAATATGATTAGTTCATCATTCCTGATTCAGCCTATTATGAATAAACATGTTTGCAATGACAACTGGAGATCATAGTTTCTTGTGCCATGCTTGATTAGCTATGAGTTATAATGGTTTACCTTGCGTGCCAACATGCTATTAAAATGGTTGTGATGTGGTATGATAGGGTGGTATCCTCCTCTGAATGATTTAAGTGACTTGACTTGGCGCATGTTCACGCATGTAGTTGAAACAAAATCAACATAGCCTTCATGATATTTATGTTCATGGTGGATTATATCCTACTCATTCTTGCATTCGGTGTTGATTAATTTTAATGCATGTTCATGACTGTTGTCGCTCTCTAGCTGGTCGCTTCCCAGTCTTTTGCTAGCCTTCACTTGTACTAAGCGGGAATACTGCTTGTGCATCCAACTCCATAAACCCCAAAGTTATTCCACATGAGTCCACTATACCTACCTAAATACGGTATCTACCTGGCGTTCCAAGTAAATTTGTATGTGCCAAACTCTAAACCTTCAAATAAATATCCTATTTTGTATGCTCGAACAGCTCATGTATCAACTAGGGCTGTCTGTATCTTCCATGTTAGGCGGGTTATTCTCAAGAGGAGTGGACTCCGCTCCTCATTCACGAGAAAAATGGCTGGTCACCGGGATGCCCAGTCCCATGCTTTATGCAAACTAAATCAAAATAATTGCAAACAAAACTCCCCCTGGGACTCTTGTTAGTTGGAGCCACTCGTTGTTTCGAGCAAGCCATGGATTGATGCTTTTTGGTGGAGGGGGAGTATAAACTTTACCATTCTGTTTGGGAACCGCCTATAATGTGTGTAGCATGGAAGATGTCGCCATCTCTTGGTTGTTATGTCGACAATGAAAGTATACCGCTCAAAATATTATTCACCTCTATTTCAAAATCGAGCTCTGGCACCTCTACAAATCCCTGCTTCCCTTTGCGAAGGGCCTATCCATTTATTTTTATGCCGAGTCATCATCCTCTTATAAAAAAGCACTAGTTGGAGAGCACCGCTGTCATTTGCATTCATTACTGTTAGTTTACATTGAGTATGACTTGACTGGATCTCTTTTACCATGAATTACAATGTCTAGTCAGTCCTTGATCTTTAAAGGTGCTCTGCATTTATGTTTTGCGGTCTCAGAAAGGGCTAGCGAGATACCATCTTGTTATATCATATTATGATTGTTCTGAGAAAGTGTTGTCATCCGAGATTTATTATTATTGCTCGCTAGTTGATTATGCCATTGATATGAGTAAGCTTGAGACCTATGCGTTATTGTGAATATGGTTAGTTCATAATCTTTGCGGAAAACTTGAATGATGTCTTTACATATTTACAACAACAAGAGCAAACAGAGTTTGTAAAAGTTTTTCTTTATCACTTTCAGTTTATCAACTGAATTGCTTGAGGACAAGCAAACGTTTAAGCTTGGGGGAGTTGATACGTCTCCGTCGTATCTACTTTTCTAAACACTTTTGCCCTTGTTTTGGACTCTAACTTGCATGATTTGAATGGAACTAACCCGGACTGACGTTGTTTTCAGCAGAATTGCTATGGTGTTATTTATGTGCAGAAACAAAAGTTCTCGGAATGACCCAAAACTTCATGGAACATCTATTCGGAAAATATAAAAAAAATACCTGCAAAAGATGAAGGCCAGGGGGCCCACCACCTGTCCACGAGGGTGGGGGCGTGCCCCCTACCTCGTGGGCCCCCTGGAGCTCCTCTGACCTCAAGACCAACTCTATATATTTGCTTTCGGGGAGAAAAAATATCAGAGAGAAGAAATCATCACGCTTTACGATACAGAGCCACCGCCAAACCCTAAAACCTCTCAGGAGGGCTGATCTAGAGTCCGTTCGGGGCTCCGGAGAGGGGAATCCGTCGCCATCGTCATCATCAACCATCCTCCATCACCAATTTCATGATGCTCACCGCCGTGCGTGAGTAATTCCATCGTAGGCTTGCTGGACGGTGATGGGTTGGATGGGATCTATCATGTAATCGAGTTAGTTTTGTTAGGGTTTGATCCCTATATCCACTATGTTCTGAGATTGATGTTGCTATGACTTTGCTATGCTTAATGCTTGTCACTAGGGCCCGAGTGCCATGATTTCAGATCTGAACCTATTATGTTTTCATCAGTATATGAGAGTTCTTGATCTTATCTTGCAAGTCTATAGTCACCTATTATGTGTTATGATCCGTTAACCCCGAAGTGACAATAATCGGGATACTTACCGGTGATGACCGTAGTTTGAGGAGTTCATGTATTCACTATGTGTTAATGCTTTGTTCCGGTACTCTATTAAAAGGAGGCCTTAATATCCCTTACACTACAAAAAAAGACACATCCGTGACATTTTGGGCCGAATGAATTTTTTTCCTGTCATACATATGACACTTCTATGACGATAATTGTGACAAAACCCGGTATCATCATAGATGTGGTGGGCTCCTACTTCTATGACAAAAAATCATGACAGAAAATGGGCTTTTCGTCCTGGGCGGGCCGGAGACGCAGCTGCATGACATTCTTTGGGCCGTCCATGACGGAAAAAACCGTGGTAGAAGCGAGGGGGAGGAAAATTTCGGGGAGTTCCCGGTTACAGTGGGAGGTCGGGGGCCGAGCGATGTGCGTTTCTCTCGTACACGTACGCGCGTGTGTGCGAGGCATTGGCTCTAACTGAACCCGAGCGAGGCGTTGGGCTCTAACTGAACCCGAGCGATTGCACTGCAGGCTACGCGTTACTGAACCCGAGCGATCGATCGATGGCTGTTAACTAAACCCGATCGAGCGGTTCCTTCGCTACTGCTGCTAACTGAAGCTGATCGATGGGATGAACAGTGAGCGTTGCGGGGGGGGGGGGGGGGGTGATGAACAGTGAGCGGTGGCGTTGCCTCTGGATGAACAAGACCCTGTGGTGTGGTGGAGGGCTGGATAAACAGTAGACGGTGGAGGGGTGCCCGTGGAGGGGTGGATGAACAGGACCCCGTGGTGTGGTGGGCTGGATGAACAGTAGCGGTGGAGGGGTGGTTGAACAGGACCCCGTGGTGTGGAGGGCTGGATGAACAGTAGACAGTGGAGGGGTGACCGTGGAGGGGTGGTTGAACAGGACCCCGTGGTGTGGAGGGCTGGATGAACAGTAGACGGTGGAGGGGTGGTTGAACAGTAGCTGGTGGAGTAGCGCGCGGTGAAGGCTGGATGAACAGGAGCCCGTGGAGGCTGGAGGAGGTCGACGGTGGAGATGAATAGTATCCCGTGGAGTCCCGTTTTGCGGTACGCCACACCCCTCCCGATGAACAGGACCCCCGTTTCGACCGTAGCGCTCCAATACAAGTCTGTTTCGTCCGTTTTGCGGTACGCCACACCCCTCCCGGTCAACAGGACCCCCGTTTCGACCGTAGGAGGTCCGTTTCCTCCGTTTTACGGTACGCCAGACCCCTCCCGATGAACAGGATCCTGTTTCGAACATGGCCGGTCGAACACAAGGTCGTTTCCTCCGTTCTGCGGTACGCCAGGCCTCGTTTCCATCGCCTGTTCCGTTCAAGCCCTCCCGATGAACACGACACATTCCGTTGCCTCCCCATGAACACGACGCATTCCGTTGCCTCCCCATGAACACGACGCATTCCGTTGCCTCCCCATGAACACGACGACGATGCTGTTTCTCCGTTCCGACCCAGCCATGTACACGAGCCCTGGCCGTACGTATGCGCGAGTAGGCATTCGAGACCCCGCCCGTATGTACACATACGTGGCCGTATTTTCTTTCTTGCACCCTAGCCGCTGTACGTATGTGTAAATGCTACGTGCGCGCCTCTACTACGACACGTGCACGCCTCTACTACGACACGTGCACGCCTCTACATCGACCAGTATGTACGTACACGTTCGTGACCAGAATGATAACGCTACGTACTCTTCGACCAGGTGGGTCCCGACTGTCAGGCACTTCCTTGCGTGCGAAGATGTAGCTGGTCAGTCCCAGCAGTCAGGGGGCGAATCATTTTTTTTGCCCGGACGCACTTGCGTGCGAAGATCTAGCTGGTGGGTCCCAGCAGTCAGGGGGAAACGTTTTTTTCGCGAAATACAGTGGCCCGTCCAGTGGGTCCCAGCTGTCAGGTGGAGCAATCATTATTTTCCGCGTAATAAGGAGGCACTTCCTTGCTGCGTCCGTGGACCCAGCTATCAGCCTCTCCACGTACAGTCCACATCTGATGGAAGTCGTTCCTTGACCACGTTGACCACGCCGCGCCGAGAGGACCAGGGCGGTGGACGACGGCGAGGCCTAGGAAGGGGACGACATGGAGGCAGGGAAGACTCGGCAGTTGTTTCCCACGTGGAGGGGAGTACGATTGTACGAGGGTTTACTGGTTCGTCTGCCGTCGTAGGAGAATAACAGCAGGTGTGGGTGAGTAGAGAGATGGCTAGGCCAGCGATGGGAGTACGGTCGGGCGGTGAGGCCTGCGCGGCAGCACAGCCGGCCGCGAGGAGGAGGGAGCAGGCAGTCCCACTAGCGCTTGTTTGAGCGGCTGGAGCAGGAAGAGCAGAGATTGAAGAAGCACGACGGCCGTTGGATGGACATCCAACAGTCAGTGCTTGTGCGTCAACCTTTTTTAGGAAAGCCTCAAATCTGTGGAAAACAGCATACAACCCATCTGCCATTATTTCTAATAATTTACAGCCCATTTGCTAATTCTTAAGGTTTTTTTGGAGCCCATATTCTTTTTGTTAGCATTACAGCCCATATTGTGGCAACGGTTAAAAAATTATACAAAATTTTGCATATTTCGGTGCGGTCCGAACTATTTTTAATCCCAAAATTTCGACTCACATTCATACTGATTTTAAAAATAAATGTATATCAATATAAAATCCAACAAATTCTCCACGCATAAAAATTAATGTAATTTAAAATTTTGAAATGAAAAAAAAAGATATTTGAAACTAATTGCCGGTTTGATGCATTTTAAAAATGTACAACCCATTCTCATTACCGATGGGCCATTTTCTCGGCCAGCCGAATGAAAGCTCTCTTCGTCTTGAAAGATTTGCAGCCCAACAGGCCTGGCAAAGCGACTTACTTGGCAAATCACAAAAAACTGGGCTGTGGCCATGGACCCAGCTGTCAGCCACTCCACGTACAGTACTCTTCCGATGGAAGTCGTTCCTTGACCATGTTGACAACGCCGCGCGGAGAGCACCACGGTGGTGGACGACAGCGAGGCCTAGGAAGGGGACGACGCGGCAGTGGAAGCCCATGCGGAGAGGACTATGAGGGTTCACTGGTTCGGCTGCGGTGTGAGGCTGCCGTCGCCGCAGGGCCTGGCCAGCGGTGGGAATAGTAGGGGGCGGTGAGGCCTCTATGGCAGCACAGCCGGCTACGGGAGGCAGGAGCATGTGGCACGACCAGTTCTGCTTTGGGCGGCTGGAGCAAGAAGACCAGAGGTTGAAGAAGCACTACGGCCGTTGGATGGACATCATACGGTCACTGGAGCTAGAATCATTCATATTGACTAAGTTGACAAAGCCCTTCGTCCCCGTCAACTTAGTAGGCCCACAAGTCAGCCTCCCAGCAAGGTGGGTCCCAGCTAGCCGGGGGAGTATTCATTTTTTGTGCGTAATAAGGAGGCACTTCCGATGGGTCCGAGCTAACAGCAGGGGGAACGTTTTTTCGTGAAATACGGTGGCCCGTCCGGTGGGTCCCAGCAGTCAGGGGGAAATGATTTTTTTCGCAAAATACTGGTGGCCCGTACAGTGGGTCCCCACTGTCAGGTGGAGGAAAAATTATTTTCCGCATAATAAGGAGGCACTTCCTTGTGGCTGCCGTGGACCTAGCTGTCAGCCTCTCCACGTACAGTACTCTTCCGATGGAAGTCGGTCGTTGACCACATTGACCACGCTGCGCCGAGAGCACCAGGGCGGTGGACGACGGCGAGGACTTGGAAGGGGACGACTTGGAGCCGGGGAAAACGCAGTGGATGCCCACGCGAAGAGGAGTACGAGGGTTCACTGGTTCAACTGCGGTCTGAGGCTGCTGTCGCCGTAGAATAACAGGGGGTGTGGGTGAGTAGAGGGATGGCCTAGCCAGCGGTGGGAGTAGTAGGGGGCGGTGAGGCCTCCGCGGCATCACAACCGGCCACGGGAGGCAGGAGCACGCGACACGACCGGCGCTGGTTTGGGCGGCTGGAGCAAGAAGACTAGAGGTCGAAGAAGCACTACGGCCGTTGGATGAACATCGTATGGTAACAGGAGCTAGAATCGTTCATATTGACTAAGTTGACAAAGCCCTCCGTCCCCGCCAACTTGGTAGGCCCACAAGTCAGCCTCCCACTATGCTGGGTTCCAGCTGGCAGGGGGAATATTCATTTTTTTGTGCGTAATAAGGAGGCACTTCCTTGCGTGCGAAGATAGCTGGTGGGTCCGACATGTCAGCGGGGGGCTCTTTATTTCACGAAATACAGAGGCCCTTCCGGTGGGTCCCAGATGTCAGGTGGAGGAATCATTATTTTGCGCGTAGTAAGGAGGCATTTCCTTGTGTGCGGTCGTGGACCCAACTGTCAGCCTCTCCATGCACAGTCTACTTCCGATGGTGTCTTTCGTTGACCACACTGCCCACGCCGCGCCGAGCGCATCCAAGGTGGTGGACGACGGCGAGGCCCCGGATAGCAACGAGCTGGAGATGGGAAGACACGGGAGTAGAGTCGCAGACAGAGAGGTGTATGAGGGTTAACTGGTTCTAGTGCGGTGTGGTTCGGCAGTCGGTGGAGAAGAACATGAGGTGTGGAGGGGTGGAGGGATGGCCTGGCCAATGGTGGAGTAGCGCTTCATAGAGAAGCGTGCTAAGCAGAGCTGCTAGCAGCAGGAGGCGGGAGGTGGTCCCTGCGGCGCTGGAGGAAGAAGACGAGAGATTCAAGATGGATGCCGGTCGTTGGATGTAAATCCAACGGCTAACATGTCAGAATCATTTGTTGACTAAATTGACAACGACTTGCATTGGCGGCTTCGACCTATTGGCCCACATTTCAGCCTCCAAAAATGTGGCACGTATTCAACCCATTTTTTCAGAATTTATAGTCTTTTTTTTGTGCGGTAGAATTTACAGTCAATTTGATCTTTCTTTTGAATTACAACCATTAGCTGGGCTGGGTGAACAAATAATGTAGCGTCCATGCGGCCCGTTTATTTTATTTCCTAAAAAATTACAGGCCATTTGCACTTTCTCGAAATACACGATTTTGCTGGGCTGATTCTAATTATAATGTTGGGTTGGGCCAGCAATGTTATCAAAAAATAAAAAGGGGCTGAGCATTTTGTTATAAATATATTTAAATAATAAGTGATATTATTACATTCGTCCTTAAATCTTACCAAGATTTTGTACACAATCACTAGGATTTTCGTGCCAAAACAATCCAGGATTTTATTTGTTAAGAAATTATTTTTATAAGTTAATAAGATGTGGGATATTGTTTTCTTACATATGTAAGTATATGTTAAATATATAATGACAATAAAAATAATATATAATAACATATAAAATAAATTTTTTTAGAAAAAAAGGGAGCATCTCCCCGGTTCCATTGCTGAGAACAAAACCACAACATATTCTGATACAGCAGCTGAAAGAGTAGTTCGAAAGCAAACGTAGAAAAGCTACAAACTAGGGGGGGTGGATGAACAAGTTCTCTAAATAACACAAATCACCCGAGCGGTGCCAAAGTCAGAGCGGATAGAGCACTCAAATGACACAAGGAGGGTCCAGCGAAGCCTTCATGGTCTTCAGCCGAGGGGCCGTGTCAGCCTGCGGCGACCAGTAAGCAAGCAGAGACACCGGGCTGGAAGGCGTAGCATGGTGGATGTCCCTCTTTTTCGGCGCCAGGTGCCCATCATCTTCATCAGAGATCTTGAGATGAGCCCACGGGTCCAGCCCCAGAGCAGGTCGAGCCTTGTTCAGCCACAAGTGATCACCAACGGTTTCTGGAGGGATCTTGTTAGGGTTTCCACGAAGCTCATCAACTTGTCCTTGTCCGATTCGGAGGAGAGAATCGCCCAGTTCCTCACCATGTTCCTGATCAACCTCAAGACCTGCGGAATGGAAATCCAGGAGGTGTTACTGAAAATCATAGCATTTCTATATTTCCAGAGGCACCAAAGGACAGCTGAGCTAACAGTGTTTAAAACTGAGCACTTTTTGGTAGCAATCCATAATCTGGCGACAGATTCGAAGGATGAGCCAATCTGACTAGAGAAATATTCCTCAATGTGGGTCCAGAGATGTTTAGCAACTATACATTCAAAAAATAGGTGAGAAAAGACTCTTGTTCCAATCTGTAAACACAATCAAGGGGTTTGATGATGTGTCTCTTCCTAAGGTTATCCCTAGTCATCAATTTGTTTTTGGAGAGAAGCCAGAGAAATACATGAATTTTAGGGGGAACTCTCAATTTCCATACAGCATGGATAAACACGGGTTGAAGCCCTCTAAAGTTGATAACATGATAGAGGGAGCTGGAGGAATACTTCCCCTTATTGTCCAGCTGCCAAATCAGGGCATCCGGCTCTGCAGTAAAGGTAATGCTTTTGGCAATTTCCTCCAACTGGAACCATTGTTCCATGAGACTATCACTAAAGTTCCTTCTAAAATAGAGTTTTAGGCATTGACCGTCCCAAACTTCATTGAAACTTTTGTTAAGCTCAATGCGGACAGAGTAAATAGGCCAAAATTGGACTGCTAGGGGGGATGTGCCAAACCAAGTATCTTCCTAGAACCTGGTTCTGCTCCCATCCCCTATGTTCCATCTGTAGCCAAATTTGACAGCATGCATAATAGATTTTAATCCTTTCCAGAATCTAGAGGTCTTAGGGTTGGAGGAAGGGACAAAAATATTAGGTTTATTTCTTAGGTATTTATGGGCAATAAGAAGCTTCCAGGGTTTCAGGTCTTCCTCGTAGAATCTTTTAATCCAAGACCCTAGAAGACAGATGTTAATTTTTGGAGGTTAGGTATGCCTAGGCCTCCAAAATCTTTTTTCATAGAGACTAGGGCCCAATTAGCAAGGTGTAGCTTCCTATTTCCCTCAAAATCATTCCCCGGTTCCATTGCTGAGAACAAAACCACAACATATTCTGATACAGCAGCTGAAAGAGTAGTTCGAAAGCAAAGGTAGAAAAGCTACAAACTAGGGGGGGTGGATGAACAAGTTCTCTGAATAACACAAATCACCCGAGTGGTGCCAAAGGCAGAGCGGATAGAGCACTCAAATGACACAAGGAGGGTCCAGCGAAGCCTTCATGGTCTTCAGCCGAGGGGCCGTGTCAGCCTGCGGCGACCAGTAAGCAAGCGGAGACACCGGGATGGAAGGCGTAGCATGGTGGATGTCCCTCTTTTTCGGCGCCAGGTGCCCATCATCTTCATCAGAGATCTTGAGATGAGCCCACGAGTCTAGCCCCAGAGCAGGTCGAGCCTTGTTCAGCCACAAGTGATCACCAACGGTTTTTGGAGGGATCTTGTTAGGGTTTCCACGAAGCTCATCAACTTGTCCTTGTCCGATTCGGAGGAGAGAATCGCCCAGTTCCTCACCATGTTCCTGATCAACCTCAAGACCTGCGGAATGGAAATCCAGGAGGTGTTACTGAAAATCATAGCATTTCTTTATTTCCAGAGGCACCAAAGGACAGATGAGCTAACAGTGTTTAAAACTGAGCACTTTTTGGTAGCAATCCAGAATCTGGCGACAGATTCGAAGGATGAGCCAATCTGACTAGAGAAATATTCCTCGATGTGGGTCCAGACATGTTTAGCAACTATACATTCAAAAAATAGGTGAGAACAAGACTCTTGTTCCAAGCAGTAAACACAATCAAGGGGTTTGATGATGTGTCTCTTCCTAAGGTTATCCCTAGTCATCAATTTGTTTTTGGAGAGAAGCCAGAGAAATACATGAATTTTAGGGGGAACTCTCAATTTCCATACAGCATGGATAAACACGGGTTGAAGCCCTCTAAAGTTGATAACATGATAGAGGGAGCTGGAGGAATACTTCCCCTTATTGTCCAGCTGCCAAATCAGGGCATCCGGCTCTGCAGTAAAGGTAATGCTTTTGGCAATTTCCTCCAACTGGAACCATTGTTCCATGAGACTATCACTAAAGTTCCTTCTAAAATAGAGTTTTAGGCATTGACCGTCCCAAACTTCATTGGAACTTTTGTTAAGCTCAATGCGGACAGAGTAAATAGGCCAAAATTGGACTGCTAGGGGGGATGTGCCAAACCAAGTATCTTCCTAGAACCTGGTTCTGCTCCCATCCCCTATGTTCCATCTGTAGCCAAATTTGACAGCATGCATAATAGATTTTAATCCTTTCCAGAATCTAGAGGTCTTAGGGTTGGAGGAAGGGACAAAAATATTAGGTTTATTTCCTAGGTATTTATGGGCAATAAGAAGCTTCCAGGGTTTCAGGTCTTCCTCATAGAATCTTTTAATCCAAGACCCTAGAAGACAGATGTTAATTTCTTGGAGGTTAGGTATGCCTAGGCCTCCAAAATCTTTTTTCATAGAGACTAGGGCCCAATTAGCAAGGTGTAGCTTCCTATTTCCCTCAAAATCATTCCCCGGTTCCATTGCTGAGAACAAAACCACAACATATTCTGATACAGCAGCTGAAATAGTAGTTTGAAAGCAAAGGTAGAAAAGCTACAAACTAGGGGGGGTGGATGAACAAGTTCTCTGAATAACACAAATCACCCGAGCGGTGCCAAAGGCAGAGCGGATAGAGCACTCAAATGACACAAGGAGGGTCCAGCGAAGCCTTCATGGTCTTCAGCCGAGGGGCCGTGTCAGCCTGCGGCGACCAGTAAGCAAGCGGAGACACCGGGATGGAAGGCGTAGCATGGTGGATGTCCCTCTTTTTCGGCGCCAGGTGACCATCATCTTCATCAGAGATCTTGAGATGAGCCCACGGGTCCAGCCCCAGAGCAGGTCGAACCTTGTTCACCACAAGTGATCACCAACGGTTTCTGGAGGGATCTTGTTAGGGTTTCCACGAAGCTCATCAACTTGTCCTTGTCCGATTCGGAGGAGAGAATCGCCCAGTTCCTCACCATGTTCCTGATCAACCTCAAGACCCGCAGAATGGAAATCGAGGAGGTGTTACTGAAAATCATAGCATTTCTATATTTCCAGAGGCACCAAAGGACAGCTGAGCTAACAGTGTTTAAAACTGAGCACTTTTTGGTAGCAATCCATAATCTGGCGACAGATTCGAAGAATGAGCCAATCTGACTAGAGAAATATTCCTCAATGTGGGTCCAGAGATGTTTAGCAACTATACATTCAAAAAATAGGTGAGAACAAGACTCTTGGTCTAAGCAGTAAACACAATCAAGGGGTTTGATGATGTGTCTCTTCCTAAGGTTATCCCTAGTCATCAATTTGTTTTTGGAGAGAAGCCAGAGAAATACATGAATTTTAGGGGGAACTCTCAATTTCCATACAGCATGGATAAACACGGGTTGAAGCCCTCTAAAGTTGATAACATGATAGAGGGAGCTGGAGGAATACTTCCCCTTATTGTCCAGCTGCCAAATCAGGGCATCCGGCTCTGCAGTAAAGGTAATGCTTTTGGCAATTTCCTCCAACTGGAACCATTGTTCCATGAGACTATCACTAAAGTTCCTTCTAAAATAGAGTTTTAGGCATTGACCGTCCCAAACTTCATTGGAACTTTTGTTAAGCTCAATGCGGACAGAGTAAATAGGCCAAAATTGGACTGCTAGGGGGGATGTGCCAAACCAAGTATCTTCCTAGAACCTGGTTCTGCTCCCATCCCCTATGTTCCATCTGTAGCCAAATTTGACAGCATGCATAATAGATTTTAATCCTTTCCAGAATCTAGAGGTCTTAGGGTTGGAGGAAGGGACAAAAATATTAGGTTTATTTCCTAGGTATTTATGGGCAATAAGAAGCTTCCAGGGTTTCAAGTCTTCCTCATAGAATCTTTTAATCCAAGACCCTAGAAGACAGATGTTAATTTCTTGGAGGTTAGGTATGCCTAGGCCTCCAAAATCTTTTTTCATAGAGACTAGGGCCCAATTAGCAAGGTGTAGCTTCCTATTTCCCTCAAAATCATTCCACAAGAAATAAGACATCTGAGAATTGATGAGGTTCACTGCCCATTTAGGGAACTTGAAGAAGGAGAGGAGATACACTGTAATGCTAGCCAAACAAGCTTGTATGAGGATCAATCTACCTCTGTAAGAGAGAAGTTTGCCCCTCCACCCAGCAATCCTTTTAATGATTTTATCTAGAAGGGGTTGGATATCCTCTCTCCTCAGTTTATCATAGTGGAGAGGGATACCTAGGTACTTAATGGGGAAGTTACCTTTATTATAGACTAGAATAGAAAGGAAGTCCGCTAACTCCTGATCATCCATGTTGATAGGGATGAGTTCACTTTTAGAGTAGTTGATTCTCATGTCTGAGACTTGTTCAAACCAGGTTAGAATAGTTTTCAGATTGCTAGCATGTGTGGAGTCATTGTCTAAGAAAAGGATGGTATCATCTACATATTGAAGGCAGATGATGCCACCAGGGCAGACCTTAGGACAGAGCCCTGCAATCAGACTATGATCAGCAGTTTTGCTCAGCATTTTAGTAAGAACTTCCACTACTAAATTAAAAAAAAGTGGGGAGATGGGGTCACCTTGCCTAAGGCCTTTACCAGCAAGGAAAAAATTACTTTCACAGTTATTTAACTTGACCCCAACAGACCCCCATGAGTAAGTTGCTGGATCCAACTCTCCTCTATGAAAGGCTTGGAAAAGATCTAAGAGATCATTTTTCACCAAGTCCCAAAAATGCTGGTAAAACAAGAAGGAAATCCCATCAGGACTAGGAGCCCCATCAGGATAAGAGCTAAAAATGGCTTCCTTCACCTCTGTCTCTGAAAAAGGGGCTTCTAGCAGCTCATTTTCAGTAGGAGAGACTTTTTCAGAAGCAGAGAAAAAATTGTTTTGTAGAGAGAGCCCAGAAGGGTTTTCTTTCTTAAACAGGTCTTTGTAGAAGTCACTAGCCACTTTCAGCATCTCATCTACCTCAGTAACAGGGCCATTAGGGCCATCAAGCAAGTGAATGAGGGTTTTCCTCCTCCTGTGGTTAGCTACTGCATGGAAGTAAGCAGTATTTCTATCACCCTCCTTAATGTTCCTATCTCTAGACCTTTGTTTGGCTTTGATTTCTTCTTGAAGCCAAATTTTGTTGAGCTCTCTATGGACAAAGTTTAATCTATTAGTCTCAGCCTCAGAGAGGTCAGTGGTTTCTGCCTTAATATCTAGAGAATCAAACTCAAGGAGGAGAAGCCTTTTGTATCTTCTAAGATTAGCTTCCTCATTGGAGTTCCACCCTTTGGTAGTTCTTCTAAATCTCCTGATTTTGATCTGCCAATTTTCTAGGGAGCAGCTGCTCCCAGTAGGCTCATTCCAGATTTTCCTGACTAGCTCAGTAAAATCTTCTCTAAGCAACCACCACTTTTCAAATTTAAAACTATTACTCTTAGGAGTTTGGTTAAGACCAGAGTCCCAGAGCAAAGGAGTGTGGTCACTACCACATCTGGGCAGAGCTCTACAACTAGAAAGGGGAAAGAAACTATCTAATTATGTGTCACAGAAAAAAAAATTCAATGGTGGACATAATCCTGGAGTAGCACTTCCAACATGTCTAGCAGAACTGTGGGTTTTCCTTCTGACAGGGCAATTCTCAACTTTATGGGTAACCATTTTGTAGATAAAACAACTCTTGGGCTTGACACATTTATCCAAATGATGCCCTGGTTCCCCATAGTTGTAGCAGATCACCTTAGAGTATGCCATAAGGCCTGAAGCAGGGGCAGGAGCAGTTTTCTGGATGTCCTATCTCTTCTTTTGCTGATTCTTGCCTTGAGATTTCCCACTGATCTGAGAGTCAGAACCACCAGCATATTGATCTTGGGAAATTACAGGAGCCTGCCAAGATTGTGCCCCCATTTGGGGCGGAGGTGGGCCGTACCACTGCCCAACCGATGCTCCCCCCATTGTGATAGGGGAAATTCATCGGAGTTCCTGGTTCCTTCTCATCCTCCAGCCAGATGTTGTCTCTCAGAAAGCAGAAATAACCACCAGACAGCTCAATTGAAGCAGATTGCAAGCCTAATTTCAATCTTCTGCAGGTTTGGGGGAGAGGTAAGGTAGGGGATCCACCTGCTCCGGCTCTAGTGGCGTGCTGGTGGGCAGGAGTCCAGTCAAGCATTCCCATCTCGCAGCACGGCATGGATCTCCTGAATTCACTTCTCCTTTCTCCCATCGAACGAACGCAATCGGCGGCTCACTGGGGTGGGGCATCCTATGCTTCTCCGAGAAATCTCCTTCGAAGTAGATCCGCAGGGCTAGATTCAGCAGCTCCCAATCCACATGATCCTTGCACATCCGAGCATACCTGCGCGAGTGAGAGAACGGATTCGGTCCCTCCTCGGCTTCCTACCTCGCAGCTTCCTCCTCTGCTTCCCTCCATTCGCGCGTGCATTGGGTCCAGGAGAGAGCGTCGTCGTGGATCCGCATCGCCCGCTCCCTCCATCTCCTCCCTCGAGTCTCCCGCAGCACCGCCTGCGCGACGGAGTCGAGCGGCTGGAGCATCCGCGGGAAGGCTTTGTAGACATGTGGGAGATGCATCTTGTACATCTGCCTGTCTTCCAGCCATTCCCCCGTGGATATGGCCGGCGACTCCATGGGGCGCGCGAGCGGACTTGCTGAGGGGGGCAGGCGCGCCCGGAGTCAGGAGGCGGGGGTTAGCGGCGAGATCTATTTGCCAATTACTCCCTCCTTTTCAGTTTATAGGGCTCAATTCAGAAATCTCACCAACCAAGGTAGATGATGAATGGTGGAATACTTTTTGTAGTTTGCAAAAGCACCTAATTAATGCACTTGTTTTCCTCAAAAATTATGTTTATCAATGCATAAATTGCAATGCATGCATGCATAAAGTACATGCATTGGTCAATTTTCTCTTAATACTTGCATGCAATGATTTAATGCACCTTGGAATCTGAACATGTGATGGAAAACAACCAAATTGAGCCTTATAAAATGGAAAAACTAAAATTTTGAGATAAGCCCTATAAACCGAAAAGGAGTGAGTATGTGAACTAAACAGTCAACATATAAAATAATTTAAATATATATAATATAGTTAGAAGGGAAACATAAGTTGGACTTGGCGTTCCTATTCTTATATAGAAAAATAGAACAGACCTGTGTGTTTTCTTCAAAAAAATACATAAATTGGGCTGCCAAAAATAAAACCTCGGATGGGAGGTCCATAGGCTGGTCGATACATGACGGCCCTAAGAAAATACAAACAGGCCTATGGACCTCCCATCCGAGGTCGTGGGCTGCGCATGTTAAAAATGAAAGTCTAGACGGGGCAGCCCAAAACCACATCCAACACTTGCCAAAACTTCGTCCCTCATTTTCTTTGTGTTTCGCACACTCACATTGTGTGAGCATTTTGATTGTGCATCATATGAAGATGTGCTATGCATGAATGTTGATCAGCATGATGTTAACTGGCTGGTAGTTCCATTTTCGACCATGAATAAAACTTCCAACATGATGTTAACCCTATTTGAATAGGCTGTGTTAATATAAATGCTCTGCCTCTGAAAGTTGCAGTTTCTTATCTGAAACTGAACTTGCAGTTTCTTATCTGAAACTGAAACTTGCAGTTTCTTCTATGAGAATCACATTGTCTACACTTTTATACTCCTATGAAACTACATTTTTAAGTGCTAAAAATATATCTCTAGAATTCATAAAATACTTTATATGCTCAATACTGCAAATCTGAAATTCAAAAGACATTCATATCTGAAAGTACTCTCAAAATACACAACACAAAACACAATTCACAACCTGCAAATACTGACAACCCTAAGCTCCTCCTGACAATTCACAACCTGCCCGACTATTGGACTGCCCCCTCCTATTCCTCGACGGCAGACAGCCACCCCGTGAGACGATGTGAACGGCGAGGGAGACGATGGCGGGGAAGCGTCGTCGGGCCAACTACTTTTCTCCTCTTGCAGTTGGGTTCGGTCGACGAAGACTCCACCAGCTCGCTCTGGCAAGACACCCTCACAAACGACACCTTGTAGATGCTCGATCCTTCAATCTCTGGTGGATGCTCCATCTGGGAACGATACTCACACCACCGCTCCCTCACGATCGGATTCGGTGAATCTGTTTGCTCCATGGCCCAGAGGAGCAGCTCTATGTACTCCGGCGCGACTCCCTCCGAGAGTATCGCCGCCTTTTCGCTCTGTTGCAGATATTTGGCCATGGATGTCGCCGCCGCCGCTAGTTGGTCCTTGTTGTCAAACCAAGACTGTATCTCCAACATCCTAGCTAGCTTCACAGGGTCACCGTTTGCGATCCTCACGTATCGGTTGTACTCCTCCATCGATCTACTTCTCCACAGCACCTTCACTCGTCGGCGGTGGTTTTTGAATGGAAGAGGAGAGGAGCAGCGCTCGTTTTGGATTAGAACGGGAGAGGAGCGACGCTGGTTTTGGACTGGAACAGGAGAGGAGGGGCGGTGGTTTTGAAATGGAAGAGGAGAGGAGCAGCGCTGCATTTAGATTGGAACAGGAGAGGAGCGGCAGTGGTTTAAGAGGAGAAGAGCGGAAGAGCGGCGCTGGCCTTGGAAGTATTTTTTTGCTGTTTTGCATATTTTGGGTCAAAGTTTGACCACGTACGGTATTTGACAAGCAAAATGTGAATGCATGTCACCAAAAATTGTATCATTTGGTTCGTATCTGAATGTACTTTCAAATTATACTCCCTCCATTTTTGCATACAAGGCCACAAACTCATATTACAGGTACCAAGGTAAAAATCAATGCTATGTTTAAGTCAATGTTGCAAGCTAGCTTGTCACCTTGATTGTCATGTTAATTAATGTGGTTTTTCTCTCCCAAGCACAACAAGCCAACCCTCTTACTCCTCATTGGTTGATTAATGTTGGGAATGCAAGCTAACCTTCTCACTCCCGCATGCACACAAGGGATATTAATGTCCTCGGGTGCTATTACGAGGCAAACGCCATCAATTTTGCCTCGATTAATGTTAGTGGCCTTGTATAGTTGCAAATTGTAATTTTGATAGTGGCCTTGTATACAACGTATAACATATATTTTATGTGCGAAAATCATGGTCAATTATGACCCAGAATAAAAGGGAGACTAGTTAATGCGGGGCCGCTTTCTTAATTGAAGGGTAAATTGATTTTGGTTTTGATCCAGTCAGAGTGCGTCGGCCCTCTCTTCCAATCCTAAATCGCTGCCGCACACTCCTCTCCCTCTTCTCCATTGCAAAACCACCTCCTCTCCACTCCATCATCTCCATTCCAAAACCACTGTCTCGCCTCTCCCTCTTCTCTATTGCAAGACCACCGTCTCTCCGTTTTCTAGACGCTTTGCTCCATGGCATGGGTGCAATCCATGGATACAAAATTAGTATACTGTATACTATTTAAAAGTCAAGGGCGGGGCTTTTCCTGCGCGGTAGGCGGCAGGGCAGTTCCGCCTAGTCAGTTCGACAGAGACGCGAGAAGACGAGGGAGTAGGCTGCTGCAAATGTAGGGCTGTGTGATTTGACAGTGAGTTACTGCTGGACAGGTGGGGCCCGTGATTTGACTTGCCATTATCATTTAACTGTGGCGCTACGACCGGCATGAGTCTCCCAGATTCCTAACCACCTCCATACAGGTGCCTCTCCCAATGCTCCACCATGTAGTAGAGGCTGGCTCTTGCATGAGAGCCCACTTCTCCACTTTTTCCTTGCCTCTCTTTCCTCCACATATGCAAAAATGCCATGTAAAGCGCACTATTGTACTTACTTTTACTTGCTCCTACAGGTGCTTAAGCTTACCACATAGGCATAAAGTCTGATGTGGCAAGTTAATCAAGAAGAGAGAGACTGGTTTGGTGACCCAAGGAAGAAACGGTGCTAAGCACGTGTACCTAGGTGAAAAGACAATTTTGAGTCTATAGCTAATTAAATGAAGCAAACTTAGCAACACCATTTCATTGGAAGAGGTCACTCCTTAGCAAAAGCAATAAATACACGTGCTTAGCACCGTTTCTTCCTTGAGTACGAAGAAAGAAATAGAGAGGAGTAAAAAAATACACTTATAGCCAACCTTGTTGTAGTATGAGTGACTAAGTGATGACATGTATGACATGCCAACATCAGATAGCCTCACGCACCGTGTTAAATCTCCAAGGGCGTGACCGCGCGAGCGACGCGACGGTCGTGGTAGGCGCGACCATGATACGGGCTGCTGGCAGCCCTTGGATCTGAGATCAAACGGTCGCATGCTAAGTTGCTGAAAATTTGCAGAATAACCCTCCAGGATAGGATATTCACCCATAGGTCTAGAATCACGCCATGCAACCATTCGATCTCAGATCCAAGGGCTCCCAGAAGCCCGTATCATGGTAGAATGGAAAGCCACTACCCTGCCATTCGCACGCTGGCAGTTCGCTCCTACTCGTCCCCGCACGTCCTTCAATATGACGGCGGTTTGCTCCTAGTCGTCCCGTCCATTCACATTACGGCAGTTCCACTAATCCTAACCCTCCTCCCAAATCCATGGAGTCCCAAATCTCCACGATCGGCGGTGAGTACAAGGTTAGAACCATCACCGGTGATGAGTTCGACGTCATCTACACCCGTTCTTCTGCGACGGTGAAAGGATGCCTTTCTCGCTTTAGATGCATGTTCAAAAACTTAGATGATGAGTGGGTCGCTGGGCTAGATGTTGAGTACACCACAGTCCTGGGACGAGAGAAGGATCTAAAGGACGAAGAGAGGAAGAAGCCCGCCGTGATCTAGGTTTGCGTACATAACGTTTGCTTGGTCTACCACATATGACATGCCGACATTGAGTGCCAGGATTTTAAGAACTTCCTCGAGAGCAACCTAGTCAAATTCGTTACTGTAGACTTTGGTAACGACAAAGAAGTCCTGCGTTGGATAGGCCTCGTTGTAGGCAACACCTTCGACCTCCAGAAGAATCGGCTGGTGTCCTCTCGTCAGCCTTCAATGCTGATCCTGGCAGGAGCCATGGTTCATCCTACGTATGGTAAACTGGAGAAACCTCATTACATGTTTCATCGTCATGCATGGCAGCGGAATGTACTAGATATAGACCACATCCACTACGTTGCAATGGATGGCTACCTTTGCTTCAATATCAACAAGGGTTGGATGAAGAGCAATAGCCAAGTGTGCGGTTCAAGCAAAGAAGTATCGGCCAAGAGGAAGAGGGACAAGGAGGAAGTCGAGGACGTGGACGAGGACTCCGAGTAAGGTGGCAGTGTCGTTGCTCATGGTGGTTCTAATGCAGTGTCTACCGGAATAGTTGCAAAGTTTAATTTCAGGTGTGCTTAATTTAATTTGAGGGGTGTGTTGTGCTGAGCCCCCAGCAGAACTATGTTATGTTTCTTCTCGTTACTTTAACTCTTCAGTACGTACATACTAGTATTTCTTACATTTCATCTTTTAGTTGGTATAGTACTACCACTCATTTCTTCACATTATATACGTACAATATATATGGCCAACATCATATAGCCAGCAGTTTAGTTGTCAAAGAATTTCAGGGTGCTTAGTTTTGTCAAAGAATTCTAGGATGCTTAGAGGGTGCTTGGATCCAAGGGACTTATTTTAGTCTGACAAAAAATAGTCTCTTTAAGAGGCTAAAGTTCTAAGCACCCCTGACTAAAGAGGGGCTAAAACTAGTCTTGAGACTAAATTTTTTTAGTCAAGGGTACCCCTACTAAAATGTGGATCAGTCCTCTCTGTACTCATTTAACTCCTCTCCTTTAACACAGGCGAGTTCTGGATTGGAGGGTTTGGAGGATAATAAATGCTCATTAACTTGATTTTAGCATTTTTAGTATTTGGATCCAAGCATGGGTGAGGCTAGCATATTTTAGTCCCACTACTTTTAGTCATGGGACTAAAACGTATCCAAGCACCCTCTTAGTTTTATTTGAGGGGTGGGTTGTGCTGGACACCATTATTGTGACTAGCCTTTTTAATAGTACTATATGCATAATTTGGCGACGAGCGCTCTCTATATGTACCACCTTTTTTTAATTTCAAGTTTTGCTCCATGGCGCAATCCATCGATACTACTGCTGTACAAAAGTATACATTTTTAAAAGGCTAGAGGGCGGGGCAGTCTAGCTTGGTCGGTTTCATGAGAGGCGAGGGCCTTTGTGATTTGACGACTCATTACTACTGGAAGGCGGGGCCTTGTGATTTGACTGCTCGTATAAATGCGCCGACGACCTGATCGAGGAGGAGCAAAGAACCGTGCGGTATACTCAAGTTTTCCACTGGAGTAGTACTGCGACGGAGGAGCACGAAACATGGCAGCCTAGTGCCATATGGCGATAAAAAATGATCTAATTTGGTAGTCATCTCATTGTTAGAATTGTTCTATTCATTCCCTCAAAAAAACATTGTTCTATTCATGCCTCACAGAGAACGTGACACGTGCGGCGAAACACCCGAAGCAAAAGATGAAACACAGGAGCAAAAGAAGAAGGAAGATTATCACCCCAAATGATCTAATTCGCCGTAGAGTCATAACTGCTTCTTCATCGCCTCCACGACCTCCATCTCCTTGCGCGTCTCCTCCGCCATCTTCATCATTGTGTCCATGACGCGGCATTTCTCGACACAAGCCTTCATCATCTGTTCCACGGCCATATTACGTACCTTGACAGCAGCCGGGTGATCGATGCGGAGCTTCGCCAACTCTTCCTTCTGTTCCATGGCGAGGGCCTGCAGCATCTTCATCGAGGAACTACTATTCTCATGCAGCTTCTTCCAGCCGGCGTTCTTCTCCTTCAACAGGTCGATCTCGTGGCAGAGCTTCGCATTGTCCTCCCGAAGTCACATGATTTCGCCGGTCGCCTTCTTCTCCGAGGCAATGCTCTTCTTCAGCAGCACCACCAAGCCGGCGGTCAACTCCCCCTGCTGATTGAGCTCAGCGGGCATGTCGTCGAGGCTCTCCTTCAGCAACTCCATCAAGCCTTGGATGAACTCCTTCTACTTATTGAGCTAATCGGGCATGCCGTCGAGGGATAATGACTCCAGCTCCGCCGGCTCGGCATGTTTGCCTCCGCGGCTAGGGCGCTCCTGGGAGCCATCGCCTGCCCGTGAGAGATCTTTCGAGGTCTCTGCGTGGCGGCGAGCCCTCTCTTATTTTCCGCAGCCTTGGTTGCCCCTCCCTTGTTACGAGTAGTTCTCAACCTAGAGCTCTGCTCACCGGCCATGGCAACGACGGACGAATAAGAAGCACTTATGAGGAGGAAAGGTAGAGTGATTTTCGGTTAGGTAGTTCCCCTTTTTATAACCTAAGTACTAGCACTAGTACTAATACCTGCATAGTGGGAACACGTTCAGGTTTGGTACGTACTACTAGTAGGTGTGAGCAAGCTTTCGAATGTGATGGGAACAAGGTAAAGATTAATTGATGGTTTTGGTTTCGAGGCCTGAAACGGCCCCCGATGAGTTTAGCGGAACATAAATTTCAAGTACTACACTGCTCAAATGCGTAAATATTATGTTACTGTCAAAAATTGGCACAAAATACGAAGGAGACCAATGGAAGTACTACTAGCAACCCACGATTTAACTACTCGCATGCGCGCAGTGGAGTAATAATGTCTTTCTTCCACCCTCACGTCCACTCAATTTGCATGCGCTGTATTAATTGACCATCAATGAAGTGAACGACTTTACACGCGTCAAATTATCACATGGGGTGGATCTTGGTACAAAATTGCGTCCACCCATGTACCCGCGTGTGCGTGCGAGGAATGAGTGTGTGCATGGCGTGCGTGCACATCTTCGCTTCGTGCATGTACCGCCAGTATGGCTCAGGGAGGACGAGTACATTCTTCTGGAACCAGCAGCACGTCACTATGATCAATCCACGCAAGGAGGTCGCGACAATGCCTACACATGTGCCATGTGGCTTCATGAACAGTAAGAGAGACACTGTTAGCGTGCCATTGGTATTCTAATTTGCGTGTTTTGCACATACTCGAAGTACTAGTAAGGTACACGTGCATTGCACGCATCGGATTTTGCAACCAAATTATGAATAAATACCACACTATAGCATGTAAGCTCTGAGTCATATATGCCTGATGTAGCCCTTCGTTTAATTCTTATAGTTCATCTCATTCAAAATCAATTAGTTTTTATAAAAAAAGCTAAGAACGCGGGAATAGGAAAAACATGGGATTATAGTGGAATGTCGTCTTGAATCCTACAGGATTGTATGAGTGTTTGATTGTGCATAGAAAAAACGCAGAATTATTTCAAAGAGGTTTGAGTGGATGGGATGTTTCCTATGAAATCTAGTGCAAATGAATCATATGGAAAAGTTCCTATGGTTTACAATCCTACGAATCAAACAACCAAGATAGGAAAAATTCCTAATGATTAGAATCCTCCAAAATTCCTTTGAGAATCCTTTGAATCAAAGAAGCCCTTAATCTATTTTATGATTCATGGAATTGTGCGTTGTAAAGCATAAAGTAAAAAAATGGCAATTCAACTAGAAAACAGTTTGGGCAATTATGATACGGAAGATTCTAGAACAAAAGAGAACCACTGTTGTTTTGAGGTTTGTGCATTATGCTTAAGTTCAACCATGGAGTCTGCTAGATTGTACATGTGGCAAAATCCGGTGGGGGGCTAGAAGATGGTGCGAGGGGCCGAGTGGAGGGAGACTATGAAGGAATGCACAAGTGCGAGATTGATATTTAGAGAGAGGGGGCGAACACGTGCACTGATGCGCACAGTGGCGGAGCCATGAAAAATAAATGAGCAAGGGGGACAAGCATTGCTAATCCTTTATGAGGAGGGTCAGTTCATGAACTTAAACCATTTTTAGCAGCAATTGTCTAATGATCACATTCATATTAGCCTTGATATATAGTGATGTTAGGGGGGGCAGGGCCCTTACTGCCACTGTCTTCGCCATTGTGCACGCGTCTGAGAGATGAAGCGAAAGGCATGGATGATGAGAGGGGGACGTTGGATACATAATTAATGTGAGTGTATTAGCTATATATGTTAATCCTATATAGAGAGGTATAGATTAATCGATGTGGACATGGGAAAGAGGGTGAGACCTCACTGGATATATCGATTGATCGATTTGTGTGGAAAACTATGAAAGACCTAGCTATATACACACATACATAGAGGAACATCGATCGTTGTGCATGCACGCGTGAGAGATAAAGAATGCCCGATATGATGGGGAGGGGGATGTGTGTTGGTGTGTGCCTTCATGGGAGACCGACCTGAAGAAAAAGATTGCATGCGTGCGATGGATAATGCCGACTGGTAGTGTGTGTGCATGCATGCACAAGAGAAAGTTAGTGGTACAATTATTAAGAGAAGACTATTGTGTGGGTGTAAAAGAATAGCTGAATAGGTGAGGTCACAATCAATGTAAAGTTGAATTCAAATATTTGAATAAGAGACCCTGATGTTTGAAACCCATGCATGCATGAATATAACAGAGATCTGCGTGGTGTGGTTTGGAAAAGAGCATGTTGTAATGTATACACATTGAACAACGTCAGACTGATTTGAATTTGAGATACCGATGGAAGACATCATTTGGCCACGTCGCATCCGTGCATGGACACACTATTCTAATTGGAGATGATGGGCGGCTTTTGCATCACATATCTATATCTATACCCCTATATATATTATATTATATATTTTTTATATTGTGTGCGGGTAACTTTAACTTTGAAAGATGGTCGTTGGATGAGGCGAATCTGATGGTCCAAAGATGGCAAATTTGAGCACTACTAGACGTTGGATATCATCTAGATTCCACCAGATTTCGCCACATGTATAATCTAGAAGACTCCATGGTTGAACTTAAGCATAATGCACAAACATCAAAACACAAGCACTTCTTATTTGTTCTAGAATCTTCCGTATCAGAATTGCCCAAATGTTTTTCTACATGATTTGCCATTATTTGTTTTTATTTTATGTCTTACAACGCACAATTCCATGAATCTTAAAATAGATTAGCTTTCTTATAAAAACTAGATTGAATGAAATGAACTATAAGAATTAAACGAACATCTACATCATGCATATATGACTCAAAGCTTGCATGCTATAATGTGGTATTTATTCATAATTTGGTTGCCAAATCTCATGCGTGCAATGCACGTGTACCTTACTCTAGTCTAAATGGTGTTTGTGTGTGTGTTGTGCGTGTTGAGGTGCAAATTGTCTTTTTCTTGGGTACACGTTAAGCTTGTTCTTCCGAAATTTCAAGCCGCGCCTTGTTATGCCGAAAATTCAAGCTAGCATCTCTATCTATCGTGCTGCGAAACTCCCGCCTCTTCGACCCGTGCCTTGTTAGCCCGAAATATTTAAGATATATCTTTGTCTCGTTGTGCTCCGACAACTCCCTCCATCTCAACCCGCGCCCTACTATTCCGAAATTACAACGCGCGCGAAAACTCCCACCTCCTGTGAAATCCCGACACGCGAAATGCCCGTGGTACCCCTGAACCAAAAGAACCGCCTCAAATCGGTGGGGGTACTTTCGTAACTTACCCCACATTTCGAACAAGCGCATCTCTAAGCCATACTTCCCCACTACCATCCCATCCGCCCACCCATTCGTACACCGAGGCCGCGAAAACCCGCGACGAAACCCCACACCCTCCTCCATCCGCCACCTAGCCGGAGCCTCTTCCCCAACGACGTCGTCCACAGCAACACCTCGACGTCCCTCATCCACTGTACTGGATGAGGATCCGTTGTTGATCTCATTGTCCCGCCGGTTCAGCCACCCCGTCCTCCACCTCCAAGGAGCTGCCCCGACATTCCCCCCGTCTTTCGCGCCACCTCCATTCCCACACCGCCGTCTTCACCTGCACCACCGGAAGAGCATCATCATCACCGTTTCCTCGGATGAAGCTGTGGCCTAATCGGCGCCACCACAGAGGTTGTACACTAATCGCCGCATTTTCTTCTTGATTCGATCTCATGGTGTTGCCAGCGCTCGGTCCTGAGCCGACACGGCGCAACTCCATCCACGGCGGCGTCGCCGGCCACTTCCTCCACGGCGTCGCTCCCTCGGCGGCGACGTCCACATCAGTAGGACCTGCTATTGCTTTAGCTCTCGCTCGTGCTGCTGCTCTGCTCTTGCTCTCGGTCCCCTTCCTAGTCTGCTCTTGCTATTGCTCTTGCTCGCGCTGATGCTCTCACTCTTGCTCTTGCTTGCGATGCTGCTCCGATTTAGCTACACTTCACTCTGATGCCACTGGGGTGAAGGAAGAACCAGCCGCAGCAGGGAGGGGGGCTCGCCGGAGAGGTACCCCACTATCTATCTTAGGGTTCAGGATGGGGGCGGTGGTCGCCGGCGGTGGTGGGGCGGTGGCGTGGGGATCACCGGAGAAAAATCTCGGCATGGGGGGGCCTAGAGGGATGGCCGGGGCGGCGGCGGATCGGCGGTGGGGAGTGTTTTCAGGGCGGGCGGGGCGGCGCACCGCCGGCTGCGGGCGGCAGGGGGCTGCTGTTTGGCCGGCTCAGGGGGTGGAGGTTGAAGATGAACCACATGCCCTTGATTTCGTATCCAACGGCTGCAAAATCAACTGACCAGAGATGAAAAAGTCAGTTGACCGACGTGTAGCCTCACCTTGCTAGTGCGTTCAGTTTCGACAGCAAAATTCTGTTTCGACAGCAAAATTCAGTCTCGATAGTTAAGTTCAGTTTCGACAGTTAAGTTTAGTTTCGACAGTTAAATTCAGTTTCGACAGTTAAGTTTAGGGATGAGCGGCTGATGTATTTTACATCTAGCACTTTGTGGTTATGTATTTTACGTCGTGTATTGGAGATGCTATTAGATTTCCACTCATGTTAACGTTGTTCGTTGTCTCTCTTGTCCTGCTTCAGCCTCGGCATCGTACAACTCACCGGAGCTGCTCCAACGACGAAACCCTCCATCACAGCGGAGCAGTACCTCGGGCTCCATCTCCAGACGCCTAAGATCTTCTTCCCCTCCTCCGATAGCCAAGTCAGCCGAAGCATGCTCACCGGCCAACCCAATCACGCTGAGATCGACATGGCTTCACCAAAGAGGTTGTACACTTGTTGCATCTCTTTTTACTCTACATGTTATATATATTGTCCACTGAGCACTCGTAGTAATGGGAAATACGATTATTTTATCCTACTATATGACAAGCAGTGAGGTACCAGGCAACTTAGCTATCCGTGATGGACTCTCTTGGACGTCATCATTATTTATCTCTGCGCGTTTGAGCTGTGCATTTGTCGATGGGCCTGGGAGTTGAGCTAGTATGGCAGTGGCCTGGGTCCAAAGTAATAGAAGTAGCACAAAAACATTTTTTTAGTGTAGGATTTTCCTTGCTCAAGCCTGCCTACTAGAATCGCCAGTGCTTGAAAGGAAAAGTGAATGAAAAACATCGGAATTGGAAAGTTTCCTATGGTACTACTTTTCATGAATTTGGTGCAAAGGAATGGAACAAAGGAAAACTGTAGGATTTGTTCCTTTAGTGTCTCCTTGAAAGAAAAACTGTAGGAATTCTAATTTCCACTTCTCCTCCTTTTCATATTCCTATTCATCAAGCACAAGACTAAGAGATAGTAGCATAATAGCATTATAACTGTACATTTTCTTGTGGTTTGACTTAATCTCACCATGCTTCTTTGCATCATGTGATCTTCCAATTGTTGTGAATCAAACGCCCAGATTGGCAGAAATCCTGTGTTTTTAAATTCTTTGTTTTGCACGTGCATTCCTATCCTATTCCTGTCAATTTCCTATCCCTGCAGTGTTAGGATCCTCAAATTCAAACAAGCCCTTACTCAATTACTTCTGTTACAGATATGTGTCAAAGAAAACCTTGTGTGGTTTATCCTGCTCCTGCGGCGCTGTGTTCCACCCCAGCTCAGCTACTCCAACGACGGAAGGGTTCACCATAGCAGGGATCCTCTCTCCAGACTGTCTTTCGCTGCCTTAGATCTTCTTCCCCGCCGCCGGTAGCCACAACAACTACATTACCATCATCAACTGAGCAGATGACCTTGAGGACTACACGGGTCCGCAAGAGAGGTCGCACTCTTCCGTGTCTGCTTACTTTATGCATCGCTTAATATGATGACATGCTACATTATCATCGTGTTCACCTATTAGACTCCGAGTCAGGTCCAAACTAATGCTGAAACTTGAGTTTTTAAATGGTTGTGGGGTACATATTGTGGCAGCAATCAGTACTATCTTTCTACTATCTGGTTAATCTCCGGTGTCTACTATGAGTTTCATGTTGGGTGCAAACAAACATTAAAGGAGCCATTATCTGTATTTTTTAACTAAAGATATTATCTGCCTGCTATCATTGGTTTTGGATCTATCCACAGTTTGCTACCATCACTCTGGATTTGTGCATGCACTCCTTACATAATCTCACTATGTTTTATTCCTATGCATGCCAGTTATTGTACACAATGGAACTGATCATGTAGAGCAAAAGAGACGAGCCTTGCATGGCAATAAAATTTCATGCAGACGTCGTTCCATGGTGGGCGCAAAGGCAGCCCCCCTCCACCCATTTCGGATCGTAATCAAGAGGAAGATAACTTCTATGAGGGGGATTCAGAAGGAGAAGACCACTCCTTTTTACCCCATGAGGTCTTCGCTCTAACTTGGCATGCTGATGTTGGTAATATCATGCATATGGTGCCTTGCATTGCTTACTGTATACATTAAAGATGTCATATGCTTAGTTTAGACATACTTCATGTCAATGCCATCTGTTTAGTTTCTTTATCGTATATGTGAATCATGCAATGCCATCTTGTCTAGCCAGGCATCATATAGGTGAATTTTGCAATGCCATCCTGGTTAGCTAGTCATCTTATATGTGAATTATATCATGCCATCATTTTTTATTACGTGTTAAATTTGTCAATAATTTTAGTACATTCAATTACTCTTCCTGTGCATCAGCCATTTGGCACGGTCATGGAAAAATCTAGAGTGGAAACAAGGTCTTCAGAGAAGACAATGCTATCTGACGAAGTGCATGTCTTGCTGGTTACCGATAGCTCCTCAGAGGAGGATTCAGAGACAGATGACCAGTCATATTTCCCCCCTCGAGGTGCATGCCCTAACTTGGCAGGGTTATGTTGTTCATATTGTGCGTATGGTATCTTGCATTGCTATGTCATTTGCTTAGTTTAGACATGCTTTGTGTGAATACCACCTGTTTAGTGTCTAATTACCATATATGTGAATTATGCAATGCCATCTTGTTGCAAGACATTATATATGAATTATGCAATGTTATCTTGTTGCAAGGCATTATGTATGTGAATTATGCAATGCCATGCTGTTTAGGCAAGCGTCATATATGTGAATTATATCATGCCGTCCTTTTTTTGTATTTCTCATTGCTTTTGTCAACAATGTTTGTATATTCAACTGCTCTTCCTGTGCACCAGCCATTTGAATTGGTGATGGAGAAATCTGGAGTGAAAACAAGGTCATCAGAGCAGACAATGCTACCTGCTGAAGCAGATATCTTGCTGGTTACAGATAGCTCTTCAGAGGAGGATTCAGAGGCAGATGACCAGTCCTATTATCCCCCTGAGGTGTATGCTCAAACTTGGCAGGGTTATATTACTCATATAATGCATATGTTGTATTGCAATGCTTAGTTTTTACATCATATACACAATATTGAATGCCATCTCCTTAGTTGACACATCATATATGCGATTGCCCTCTACTCACTTCCTTAGTGTATAAATCATATATTTGAATTATGTCATGCCATGATGTTTACATAGACAGCATGTATCTGAATTATGGCATGCCAACCCATTTTCTAAAGACATAATATAGTTATATCATCTCATCATGTTTACATAGTCATCATGTTTAAATTATGTCATTCTATCCGTGAATTATATCATGCCATCATGTTTCCATCGACGGCATGTTTGTGATTTATGGCATGCCAACCACTTTAATAGACACATCGTATAGTTATATCATGTCATCCTGTTTACATAGTCATCATATTTTCAAGTATGTCATTCTATCCTGTTTAGTTAGCCATCATACATGTGAAATTGTGTCATGCTATCCTGTTTAATTAGCCATCATATATGTGAAATTATGTCCTGCTATTCTGTTTGCTTAGACAACATAAATGTGAATTATTTCATGCCCTGTTTTCTTCCCTACTATCCATTGCACCTGTCTATCTTACAATGTCTGTACATTCAATTACTTTTCTTGTTTATCAGCCATTTCAATTGGAGGGAGTGATGGAATTATCTGTGGGAGTAAAAACACGGTCTTCAGAAAAGATCGTGCTACCTGTCGATGCAGATAGAACCACGGTTGTACTTGCCCAAGAACCAGCCCCACCACACATAACCCACACTCATGCAGATTGTACCCCTACCCAGTTGGACAGAGAACCAGCTACACCCCTTCTAACCCCAACCCCAGCAGATAGACACCCAGTTCCCGTTGACACAGCACCGTCTCCAACATAGAGCACCCAAACACGAGCAGTTAGTAAGGCAACTATAGTGCCCAAATCATGAGGACCACCACTCCGAACCCGAAGTCAACGCTTAAAGCAGAAGAAGAATTGTTCTCAGGTCAGGTTCCGTAGCTATGGTTCATACTACTTTGCTCTTGCATCACTGTATTTACTGATACCAACTAATTTCAAATTTGAAGGATGCAATTGAAACTCCAATGGCGCAACAGGTATGTTTTAAACCTGTTTCTTCAACGTGTTTGGCTGTTTGCTGTTGTAACTTGCTCTATGTTGATTTCAGTTTCAATTGAATAAACAGTTATGTTCTCATGCCATGCACATTACAAGTGTTGTTATTATTGTGTAGTTTCCCACACTTATATTCTGTCTATGCTGCTTTGTCTTAAATAGATATGATTCGAGCTGTATCTATCTTGATTTGGCAACATAAACTAGAATGATATAGACCATACATTAACCATACTACATAGATATATGTTTGTTTCATGTTGTTATCCTGTCCACCTTACTACTGAACTGGTTTACCAAAATGAGTTTCATATACTACATTGTAAACCTGAGATGTGTTTGTTTGTTTCTCTTTTAGAACGCGGATAAAATATTGGAGAAGAGTACCCTCTTATGCAATGGTAAAGGAAGTAATGCAAATAAGGTTCAAGATAGTGAGACATCCCTGTTGGTCTCCAAGAAAGCTGATAAAAACTATATTGAAGACACTGAGACAACCCCGAAGTCCTGTCTTGATGTAGTGTTCGAGTTACTGGCTACCACTGCTGGCACCAGCTCTTCGAACTCATTGCCTGAATCAGTTCGGCTTCTTGAGTCTCAACTTCAAGTTGAAAGACATCGGTCAGATGTTATGCGACAGGAAGCCGAAGGACTAAGGAAGTCCCTGCAAAATTCAGATGCATACTTTCTGGTGCAACAGCAAGCGCTGGAGGACTTAAGCGCCAAACAAGAGAAAGTTAATAAGCTTGCTAAGCATCTTGCCAGCATTATGGGTACCCAGGATATTGTTTCTTGAGCTCTTCTGAAGTGGTTTTAGTTCTGGACTTGTTTTGCTGCGGCGTTTATATGCTGCTGTGTTCCCTATATTTGCACTGGTGGCGAACTTTGATACCCAGTGGATGTAATATGTGTAATAGCCGTGATAGCCTAGTGTAAGTTGCTTGCTTATTTATTTCCTTGTTGTCTTGTTTATTTGTTTGCTTGTAGTCAGTGTAGTTCTTTTTCTGCGGTTTTCTAGTGGCTGCAATAACCTATTTTTTAAAACTAGGCCACAATAACCATGGGCTAATATTTACTGTAGTGACACTGTGCCTCCTATGGGCCATAGAAACAGTGGGCCTTCTATGGGCCGTATAAACAGTGGGCCTTCTACGGGTCGTAGAAATAGTGTGCCTTCTATGGGCCACAGAAACAATGGGCCTTCTACGGGTCGTATCATCCATGGGCCTTCTAGGGGCCGTATCATCAATGGGCCTTATACGGGCCGTATGATCGATTGGCCAAACATGGGCCAAACAGACCGCATTCTGGCCGTAAATGGGCTAGAGTTGGAATCGTCCGTTCATGGGCCGACCGTAACGGACCATCGTTAATAGGCCGTATTTGATGACGCTATGAAAACGGCCCAACGTATTAACGGACCACAAACGGGCCGACTGTAACCATGGGCTGAATTTGGCCCACAAGAAGAAAATGACAGTAACGGGCCATAAGTAAACGAATGCTGGAAATGAGCCCAAGAATAAATGGGCTCTGAGAAGGCTGAAAGATAACATGGGCTAGAGACGGCCCAACGGAATAATGGGCCGTTAATGGGTATAAAGTGATACAATGTTCATGACGGGCCAGTTTCACCATGGGTCGTTAATGGGTGTAAAGTGATACACTGTTCAATACGGGCCAGTTTCACCACGGGCCGTTAATAGGCCAAGAGTTACATAGGGCCTCATATGGGCCGAAAGACGTCATGGGCCATACATGGGCCAGAAGTGAAAACAGGTTGGAATCATATTGGATGGCCCAGATGACGGTCTCTGGGCCTAATTCGGATAGGGCGTAACGGGCCTTGGGTTAGTGGGCTGTAAATGGGCTATATGCGAATAGGCCGTTAACATGCTTTCCATGGGCCGGCCCGCCATATTTTGACCAAGTCAAACGGGCTGGCCTTTTCACAGGAATGGGCCTCTGTTGGGCCGTGCCACGTGTGAACGTATCATAGGCGCCTTCTGTCCAATGAGTGGATGACATCTGTCCCGATGATGAGCCGACACGTGTTTCCTCCAGCCAATGATGATTTTACACATGGAAAATCCCAATTGGTCGGGGCTGTTAACGGGTTATCGGATCCAAAAACCGACCTGATAGCTTAATGGCATTCCGTTATGGTGGATGCCACGTGTCGGTCAACCTTGACGAAAGCACTTCTGTGACGCGCGATTTATCGTCATGGAAGTGGACACTTCCGTGATGATAATTTTGGTAATGTCATGGAACACTTCTACGACAGCACAGGTATGACTATCTTGATTCTGTCATAAATTTGTCATGGATGTACATGCATGACAAAAAACGCGACCTACTGTGACAAACACGTATCATCACGGAAGTGTATTTTTTGTAGTGTTAGTTTCCGTAAGGACCCCGCTGCCACGCGAGGGTAGGACAAAAGATGCCATGCAGGTTCTTTTCCATAAGCACGTATGACTATATTTGGAATACATGCCTACATTACATCGATGAACTGGAGCTAGTTCTGTGTCACCCTATGTTGTGATTGTTACATGATGAACCGCATCCGGCATAATTCTCCATCACTGATCCATTGCCTACGAGCTTTCCATATATTGTTCTTCGCTAATTTACTTTTCCGTTGCTATTTCTATCATCACTACAAAATACCAAAAACATTACTTTTACGATCATTACCTTTTGCTACCGTTACCACTACTATCATATTACTTTGCTACTAAATACTTTGCCGCAGATATTAAGTTTCTAGGTGTGGTTGAATTGACAACTCAGCTACTAATACTTGAGAGTATTCTTTAGCTCCCCTTGTGTCGAATCAATAAATTTGGGTTGAATACTCTTCCCTCGAAAACTGTTGCGATCCCCTATACTTGTGGGTTATCAACTTCCTGCTTGATTATACTAATTTTAAGGGAGTACAAGTTACATGTTGCTCTACTATGAGATCGTGTGTGTATGAGGTTGTCGTCTACGGTCCTCACCCCTCCATTTATATAGATACCAAGGGTGCCTTGGGTTTACACATCGGCAGGTTACATCAAGGGTAATCATGATGAAGACGACCACTAAGTCCTGGAGTATACACCAAGTCTACGAAAGATATCCACCTTGGTGCTCCTGGGCCCGACAAACATTACCCACTGGTTGATCTGTTGGGGAACGCAGTAATTCAAAAAAATTCCTACAATCACACAAGATATATCTAGGAGATGCATAGCAACGAGAGGGGAGAGTATGTTCGCGTACCCTCGTAGACCGAAAGCGGAAGCGTTTAGTAACGCGGTTGATGTACTCGAACGTCTTCGCGGTCCAACTGATCCAAGTACCAAATGTATGGCACCTCCGCGATCAGCACACGTTCAGCTCGGTGATGTCCCTCGAACTCTTGATCCAGTTGAGGCCGAGGGTGAGTTCCGTCAGCACGACGGCGTGGTGACGGTGATGATGAAGTTTACCGGCGCAGGGCTTTGCCTAAGCACTACGACGATGTGACCGAGGTGTGTAACTGTGGAGGGGCACCGTGCACGGCTAAGAGAAACTTTGGTGTACCTTTGGGGTGCCCCCTCCCACGTATATAAAGGGGGAGGAGGGGTGGCCGGCCCTAGAGGGGGCGCACCATGGGGGGACTCCTACTTGGACTCCTAGTCCAAGTAGGATTCCTTCCCCCCCCTTTCCTAGTCCAAGTAGGAGAAGAAGGGAAGGAGGAAAGGAGAGAAGGAAGGAGGGGGCGCCGCCCCTCCCCTTGTCCAATTCTGACTGGGCAAGGGGGGCGTGCGCCACCTCTGACCGTCCCTCTCTCTTCTCCAGTAAGGCCCATGATGGCCCATTAACTTCCCGGAGGGGGTTCCGGTAACCCCCGGTACTCCGAAACTTATCCGAAACGACCTGAACCATTCCGGTGTCCGAATGTAGCCTTCCAATATACGAATCTTTATGTCTCGACCATTTAGAGACTCCTCGTCACGTTCGTGATCTCATATGGGACTCCGAACAAACTTCAGTTCATCAAAACATGAAACTCATAATACAAATCATCATCGAACGTTAAGCGTGCGGACCCTATGGGTTCGAGAACTATGTACACATGACCGAGACACATCTCCGGTCAATAACCAATAGCGGAACCTGGATGCTCATATTGGCTCCATGAAGAAATTTATTGGTCAAACTTCATAACAACATACGTTGTTCCCTTTGTCATCGGTATGTTACTTGCCCGAGATTCGATCGTCGCTACCATCATACCTAGTTCAATCTCGTCACTGGCCAGTCTCTTGACTCGTTCCATAATGTATCATCCCATAACTAACTCATTAGTTACATTGCTTGCAAGGCTTATAGTGATGTGCATTACCGAGAGGGCCCAAAGATACCTCTCCGAAACACAGAGTGACAAATCCTAATCTCGATCTATGACAACTCAACAAACACCATCGGAGACACCTATAGAGCATCTTTATAATCACCCAGTTATGTTTTGACGTTTGATAGCACACTAAGTGTTCCTCCGGTATTTGGGATTTTCATAATCTCATAGTCTTAGGAACATGTATAAGTCATGAAGAAAGCAATAGCAATAAACTAAACGATCATAGTGCTAAGCTAATGGATGGGTCTTGTCCATCACGTCATTCTCTAATTATGTGATCTCGTTCATAAAATCACAACACATGTCTATGGCTAGGAAACTTAACCATCTTTGATTAACGAGCTAGTCAAGTAGAGGCATACTAGGGACACTTTGTTTGTCTATGTATCCACACATGTACTAAGTTTCTGGTTAATACAATTCTAGCATGAATAATAAACATTTATTATGATATAAGGAAATATAAATAACAACTTTATTATTGCCTTTAGGGCATATTTCCTTCAGTCTCCCACTTGCACGAGAGTCAATAATCTAGATTGTTGGGTAACGTAGTAATTTCAAAAATTTCCCTACGCACATGTAAGATCATGGTGATGCATAGCAACGAGAGGGAATAGTATCGTCCACGTACCCTCGTAGACCATAAGCGGAAGCGTTATGAGAACGCGGTTGATGAAGTCGAACGTCTTCACGATCCGAGCGATCCAAGTACCAAACGCACGGCACCTCCGAGTTCAGCACACGTTCAGCTCGATGACATCCCACGAACTCCGATCCAGCAGAGCTTCACGGGAGAGTTTCGTTAGCACGACGGCGTGATGATGGTGATGATGTTGCTACCGACGAGAGCTTCACCTAAGCACCGCTACGATATGATCAAGGTGGATTATGGTGGAGGGGGCACCGCACACGGCTAAGGGATCAATGATCAACTTGTGTGTCCTAGGGTGCCCCTGCCCCCGTATATAAAGGAGCAAGGGGGGAGGCCGGCCAGCCCTCCTAGGGCACGCCGGGAGGAGGAGTCCTCCTCCTTGTAGGAGTAGGACTCCCCTTTCCTACTCCTACTAGGAGGAGGAAAGGAAGGGGGAAGGGGAGAAGGAAGGAGAGGGAGGAAAGGAGGAAAGGGGGGCGGCCCCTAGTCCAATTCGGTTTGGGCTAGGGGGGTCGCGCGCCCTGCCTCCTCTCTTCCACCACTTGGCCCATGAGGCCCAATACTTCTTCCCCATATTCCTGTAACTCCCCGGTACTCCAAAAAATACCTGAATCACTCAGAACCTTTCCGATCTCTGAATATAGTCGTTCAATATATCGATCTTTATGTACTGACCATTTCGAGACTCCTCGTCATGTCCCCTATCTCATCCGGGACTCTGAACTACCTTCGGTACATCAAATCACATAAACTCATAATACCGATCGTCACCGAAAGTTATGCGTGCGGACCCTACGGGTTCGAGAACTATGTAGACATGACTGAGACACGTCTCCGGTCAATAACCAATAGCGGAACCTGGATGTTCATATTGGCTCCTACATATTCTACGAAGATGTTTTATCGGTCAAACCGCATAACAACATACATTGTTCCCTTTGTCATCGGTATGTTACTTGCCCGAGATTCGATCGTCGGTATCTCAATGCTACCTCTTGAGCACTGCGTTGGTTTTCCCTTGAAGAGGAAAGGGTGATGCAGTAGAGAAGCGTAAGTATTTCCCTCAGTTTTTTAGAACCAAGGTATCAATCCAGTAGGAGGCCACACACGAGTCCCTCGCACCTACACAAACAAATAAACTCCTCGCAATCAACGCGATAAAGGGGTTGTCAATCCCTTCACAGTCACCTACGAGAGTGAGATCTGATAGATATGATAAGATATTGTTTTTGGTATTTTTATGATAAAGAGAAATAAATATGCAAGTAAAATAAATGGCAAAGGAAATAACTAAGTATTGGAAGATTAATATGATGGAAAATAGACCCGGGGGCCATAGGGTTTCACTAGAGGCTTCTCTCGAGAGCATAAATATTATGGTGGGTGAACAAATTACTGTTGACCAATTGACAGAATTGAGCATAGTTATGAGAATATCTAGGTATGATCATGTATATAGGCATCACGTCCGAGACAAGTAGACCGACTCCTGCCTGCATCTACTACTATTACTCCACACATCGACCGCTATCCAGCATGCATCTGGAGTATTAAGTTCAAGAGAACAGAGTAACGCTTTAAGCAATATGACATGATGTAGAGGGATAAACTCATGCAATATGATATAAACCCCATCTTGTTATCCTCGATGGCAACAATACAATACGTGCCTTACTGCCCCTACTGTCACCGGGAAAGGACACCGCAAGATTGAACCCAAAGCTAAGCACTTCTCCCATTGCAAGAAAGATCAATCTAGTAGGCCAAACCAAACTGATAATTCAAAGAGACTTGCAAAGATAACCAATCATACATAAAAGAATTCAGAGAAGATTCAAATATTGTTCATAGATAAACTTGATCATAAAGCCACAATTCATCGGTCTCAACAAACACACCGCAAAAGAAGATTACATCGAATAGATCTCCACAAGAGAGGGGGAGAACTTTGTATTGAGATCCAAAAAGAGAGAAGAAGCCATCTAGCTAATAAGCATGGACCCGTAGGTCTGAAGTAAACTACTCACACTTCATCGGAGAGGCTATGGTGTTGATGTAGAAGCCCTCCATGATCGATACCCCCTCCGGAGGAGCTCTGGAAAAGGCCCCAAGATGGGATCTCGTTGATACAGAAAGTTACGGTGGTGGAATTAGGGTTTTGGCTCCGTATCTGGTAGTTTCGGGGTACGTAGGTATATATAGGAGGAAGGAGTACGTCGGTGGAGCAACATGGGCCCCACGAGGGTGGAGGGTGCGCCTGGGGGGTAGGCGCCCCCCCTACCTCGTGTCTTCCTGGTTGATTGCTTGACGTAGGGTCCAAGTCCTCTGGATCATGTTCATTCCGAATATCACGTTCCCGAAGGTTTCATTCCGTTTGGACTCCGTTTGATATTCTTTTTCTGCGAAACTCTGAAATAGGCAAAAAAACAGCAATTCTTGGCTGGGCCTCCGGTTAATAGGTTAGTCCCAAAAATAATATAAAAGTGTATAATAAAGCCCAATAATGCCCAAAACAAGATATAATAAAGCATGGAACAATCAAAAATTATAGATACTTTGGAGACGTATCAAGCATCCCCAAGCTTAATTCCTGGTCGTCCTCGAGTAGGTAAATGATAAAAACAGAATTTTTGATGTGGAATGATACTTGGCATAATTTCAATGTAATTCTCTTAATTGTGGTACGAATATTCAGATCCAGAAGATTTAAGACAAAAGTTCAATGTTGACATAGAAATAATAATACTTCGAGCATACTAACTAAGCAATTATGTCTCTTCAAAATAATATGGCTAAAGAAAGTTATCCCTACAAAATCATATAGCCTGGCTATGCTCCATCTTCACCACACAAAGTATTTAAATCATGCACAACCCCAATGACTAGCCAAGCAATTGTTTCATACTTTTGGTGTTCTCAAACTTTTTCAATCTTCACACAATACATGAGCGTGAGCCATGGACATAGCACTATAGGTGGAATAGAATGGTGGTTGTGGAGAAGACAAAAAGGGAAGATAGTCTCACATAAACTAGGCGTATCAATGGGCTATGGAGATGCCCATTAATAGATATCAATGTGAGTGAGTAGGGATTGCCATGCAACGGATGCATTAGAGCTATAAGTATATGAAAGCTCAACAAAAAGAACTAAGTGGGTGTGCATCCAACTCGCTTGCTCACGAAGACCTAGGGCATTTTGAGGAAGCCCATCATTGGAATATACAAGCCAAGTTCTATAATGAAAAATTCCCACTAGTATATGAAAGTGATAACATAGGAGACTCTCTATCATGAAGATCATGGTGCTACTTTGAAGCACAAGTGTGGTAAAAGGATAGTAGCATTGTCCCTTCTCTCTTTTTCTCTCATTTTTTTATTTGGGCCTTTTCTTTTTTTTATGTCCTCTTTTTTTTAGTCCGAAGTCTCATCCCGACTTGTGGGGGAATCATAGTCTCCATCGTCCTTTCCTCACTTGGGACAATGCTCTAAAAATGATGATCATCACACCTTTTTATTTACTTACAACTCAACAATTACAACTCAATACTTAGAACAAAATATGACTCTATGTGAATGCCTCCAGCGGTGTACCGGGATATGCAATGAATCAAGAGTGACGTGTATGAAAGAATTATGAACGGTGGCTTTGCCACAAATACAATGTCAACTACATGATCATGCGAAGCAATATGACAATGATGGAGTGTGTCGTAATAAATGGAATGGTGGTAAGTTGCATGGAAATATATCTCGGAATGGCTATGGAAATGCCATGATAGGTAGGTATGGTAGATGTTTTGAGGAAGGTATATGGTGGGTGTATGATACCGGCGAAAGGTGCGCGGTATTAGAGAGGCTAGCAATGGTGGAAGGGTGAGAGTGCGTATGATCCATGGACTCAACATTTGTCATAAAGAACTCATATACCTATTGCAAAAATCTACAATTTATCAAAGCAAATTATTACGCGCATGCTCCTAGGGGGATAGATTGGTAGGAAAAGACCATCGCTCGTCCCCGACCGCCACTCATAAGGAAGACAATCAATAAATAAATCATGCTCCGACTTCATCACATAACGGTTCACCATACGTGCATGCTACGGGAATCACAAACTTTAACACAAGTATTTCTCAAATTCACAACTACTCAACTAGCATGACTCTAATATCACCATCTCCATATCTCAAAACAATTATCAAGCATCAAACTTCTCATAGTATTCAACACACTCATAAGAAAATTTTATTATTAATCTTAAATGCCTAACATAATTAAAGCAATTTACCACACTGTTTTGTAGGACTCCCAAAATAATCTAAGTGAATCGTGAGAGAACAATGGTTTCTATAAAAGAAATCCACCAACGTGCTCTAAAAGATATAAGTGAAGCACTAGAGCAAACACTATATAACTCAAAAGATATAAGTGAAGCACATAGAGTATTCTAAAAATTTCCCAATCATGTGTGTCTCTCTCAAAAGGTGTGTACAGCAAGGATTATTGTGTAAAACTAACAAATAAAGACTCAAATAATACAAGAAGCTCCAAGCAAAACACATATCATGTGGTAAATAAAAATATAGCTCCAAGTAAAGTTACCGACAGAAGTAGATGAAAGAGGGGGTGCCTTCCGGGGCATCCCCAAGCTTTGGCTTTTAGGTGTCCTTATATTATCTTGGGGTTCCATGGGCATCACCAAGCTTAGGCTCTTGCCACTCCTTGTTCCATAATCCATCAAATCTTTACCCAAAACTTGAAAACTTCACAACACAAAACTTAAAGTAGAAAATCTCATGAGCTCCGTTAGCGAAAGAAAACAAAACACCACTTCAAGGTACTGTAATTAAATCATTCCTTATTTATATTGGTGGTAAACCTACTGTATTACAACTTCTCTATGGTTTATAAACTATTTTACTAGCCATAGATTCATCAAAATAAGCAAACAACACACGAAAAACAGAATCTGTCAAAAACAGAACAGTCTGTAGTAATCTGTAGCTAACGCAAGATCTGGAACCCCAAAAATTCTAAAATAAATTTCTGGACGTGTTTAAATTATCTATTAATCATCTGAAAAAATAATTAACTAAATAGCATTTTCCAAATAAAAATGGCAGCAATTCTCATGACCGCTAAAGTTTCTGTTTTTACAGCAAGATTAAAAAGACTTTCCCCAAGTCTTCCCAACGGTTCTACCTGGCACAAACACTAATTAAACAAAAAAACACAACCAAAACAGAGTCTAGATAAATTATTTATTACTAAACAGGAGCAAAAATCAAGGAATAAAAATAAAATTGGCTTGCCTCCCAACAAGCGCTATCGTTTAACGCCCTTAGCTAGGCATGAAAGCAAGGTAGGTCTAGGTATCTTTAGTTGGTAATTCTTTAATGAGACATCTATCACCTTTGGGAGTTTCTTTCCATTTATCAATAATAAAACTTCTAGGCACAAAATCTAAAAAATTATTAGTAGCAAATGTTTCCTTAATGATAGTAAAAAGATTAGAGTGAATACTTATAGATTTGAGATCCGCAGTTTCTTTGCTAGAGGATTCACCCTTATTTTTAGGAACATACATAAGCTTGGAAATTTTAGTTGGAGGACTTGGGTTATTCTGTACGAAAGAAAAAGCGGTTCCCAAGTTGATAATGATATCCTCAAGTTTATCGATTCTAGTGGAATCATGATTTATTCTTTCATTAACTATGGGTTCCTTCTCCTTAATATTTTTCAAAGTGACTCCTAGTTTAGGTCCTTATTGAGTAATTTGGTTGTGGATCTTTTTATCAAAATTTTCAATTAACTCTACGGTAGAAACTTTATTTTCAATAATTTCAAGTTTTTGCATTACATGCTCCAAAGTTAACATAGTTCCATTAACCAAAAGAGGGGGTGAGCCAAACAAATATATCATAGCATTATAGGAATCAAAAGTGTGGCTACCCAAGAAGTTACCTCCGGTAATGGTATCAAGGACATATCTGTGCCAAGGAATAGCACCTACATAAAAGTTGCGAAGAAGAATAGAAGTAGATTGCTTCCTGGTAGATCTATTTTGAGCATTGCAAATTCTATACCAAGCGTCTTTTAGGTTTTCTCCTTCCCTTTGCTTAAAATTAAGAACTTCATTTTCGGGAGACAATGGAGAAGATAGGGGACTAGCCATAAAGACAAGCAAGCAAACCAACACACAAGCAAACAAGAAACAGGGAAAAAGAGGCGAATAGAGAAAGAGAGGGAGGATGGAGAGAGAGAGGGCGAATAAAACGACAAGGGTGAAGTGGGGGGAGAGGAAAACGAGAGGCAAATGACAAATAATGTAATGCGGGAGATAAGGATTTGTGATGGGTACTTGGTATGTTGACTTTTGCGTAGACTCCCGGCAACGGCGCCAGAAATCCTTCTTGCTACCTCTTGACCACTACGTTGGTTTTCCCTTGAAGAGGAAAGGGTGATGCAGCAGAGCAGCGTAAGTATTTCCCTCAGTTTTTGAGAACCAAGGTATCAATCTTGTAGGAGGCCACGCACGAGTCCCTCGCACCTACACAAACAAATAAACTACTCGCAACCAACACGATAAAGGGGTGGTCAATCCCTTCACGATCACCTACGAGAGTGAGATCTGATAGATATGATAAGATAATATTTTTGGTATTTTTATGATAAGGAGAAATAAATATGCAAGTAAAATAAATGGCAAAGGAAATAACTAAGTATTGGAAGATGAATATGATGGAAAATAGACCCGGGGGCCATAGGTTTCACTAGAGGCTTCTCTCGAGAGCATAAGTATTACGGTGGGTGAACAAATTACTGTTGAGCAATTGACAGAATTGAGCATAGTTATGAGAATATCTAGGTATGATCATGTATATAGGCATCACGTCCGAGACAAGTAGACCGACTCCTGCCTACATCTACTACTATTACTCCACACATCGACCGCTATCCAGCATGCATCTAGAGTATTAAGTTCAAGAGAACAGAGTAACGCTTTAAGCAAGATGACATGATTTAGAGGGATAAACACATGCAATATGATATAAACCCCATCTTGTTATCCTCGATGGCAAAAATACAATACATGCGTTGCTGCCCCTACTATCATTGGGAAAGGACACCGCAAGATTGAACCCAAAGCTAAGCACTTATCCCATTGCAAGAAAGATCAATCTAGTAGGCCAAACCAAACTGATAATTCGAAGAGACTTGCAAAGATAACCAATCATACATAAAATAATTCAGAGAAGATTCAAATATTCTTCATAGATAAACTTGATCATAAACCCACAATTCATCGGTCTCAACAAACACACCGCAAAAGAAGATTACATCGAATAGATCTCCACAAGAGAGGGGGAGAACTTTGTATTGAGATCCAAAAAGAGAGAAGAAGCCATCTAGCTAATAAGTATGGACCCGTAGGTCTGAAGTAAACTACTCACACTTCATCGGAGAGGCTATGGTGTTGATGTAGAAGCCCTCCGTGATCGATACCCCCTCCGGCGGAGCTCTGGAAAAGGCCCCAAGATGGGATCTTGTGGATACAGAAAGTTACGGCGGTGGAATTAGGGTTTTGGCTCTGTATCTGGTAGTTTGGGGGTACGTAGGTATATATAGGAGGAAGGGGTACGTCGGTGGAGCAACATGGGCCCCATGAGGGTGGAGGGCGTGCCTGGGGTGTAGGCATGCCCCCTTACCTCGTGCCTTCCTGGTTGATTGCTTGACGTAGGGTCCAAGTCCTCTGGATCTTGTTCGTTCCAAAAATCACGTTCCTGAAGGTTTCATTCCGTTTGGACTCTGTTTGATATTCTTTTTCTGTTAAACTCTGGAATAGGCAAAAAACAGCAATTCTGGGCTGGGCCTCCTGTTAATAGGTTAGTGCCTAAAATAATATAGAAGTGCATAATAAAGCCCAATAATGTCCAAAACAGGATATAATATAGCATGGAACAATCAAAAATTATAGATACGTTGGAGACGTATCACTCAATACCTAGTTCAATCTCGTTACCGGCAAGTCTCTTTACTCATTCCGTAATGCATCATCCCGCAACTAACTCATTAGTCACATTGCTTGCAAGGCTTATAGTGATGTGCATTACCGAGGGGGCCCAGAGATACCTCTTCGACAATCGGAGTGACAAATCCTAATCTCGATCTATGCCAACTCAACAAGTACAATCGGAGACACCTGCAGAGCACCTTTATAATCACCCAGTTACGTTGTGATGTTTGGTAGCACACAAAGTGTTCCTCCGGTAATCGGGAGTTGCATAATCTCATAGTCATAGGAACATGTATAAGTCATGAAGAAAGCAATAGCAGTAAACTAAAATGATCAAGTGCTAAGCTAACGGAATGGGTCAAGTCAATCACATCATTCTCCTAATGATGTGATCCCATTTATCAAATGACAACTCATGTCTATGGTTAGGAAACATAACCATCTTTGATTAACGAGCTAGTCAAGTAGAGGCATACTAGTGACACTCTGTTTGTCAATGTATTCACACATGTATTATGTTTCCGGTTAATACAATTACAGCATGAATAATAAACATTTATCATGAAATAAGGAAATAAATAATAACTTTATTATTGCCTCTAGGGCATATTTCCTTCAGTCTCCCACTTGCACTAGAGTCAGTAATCTAGTTCACATCTTTATGTGATTAGTTCACATCTCCATGTGAATAATACCCAAAGGGTTTACTAAGAGTCAATAATCTAGTTCACATTGCTATGTGATTAACACCCAAAGAGTGATCATGTTTTGCTTGTGAGAGAAGTTTAGTTTACGGGTCTGCAACATTCCGATCCGTATGTATTTCGCAAATTTCTATGTCTACAATGCTTTGCACGGAGCTACTCTAGCTAATCACTCCCACTTTCAATATGTATCCAGATCGATACTTAGAGTCGTCTAGATTGATGTAAAAAGCTTGCATCGACGTAAATCTTTACAACAAACTCTTTTATCACCTCCATTACCGAGAAATATTTCCTTATTCCTCTAAGGTTAATTTTGACCGCTGTCCAGTGATCCACTCCTGGATCACTATTGAACCCTCTTGCCAAACTTATGGTGAGGTACACAATAGGTCTGGTACACAGCATAGCATACCTTTTAGAACCTATGACTGAGGCATAGGGAATGACTTTTCATTCTCTTTCTATTTTCTGCCATGGTCGGGTTTTGAGTCTTTACTCAACTTCACACCTTACAACACAGGCAAGAACTCCTTCTTTGGTTGTTCCATTTTGAACTACTTCAAAATCTTGTCAAGGTATGTACTCATTGAAAATATATCAAGCGTCTTGATCTATCTCTATAGATCTTGATGCTCAATATGTAAGTAGCTTCACCGAGGTCTTTCTTTGAAAAACTCTTTTCAAACGTTCCTTTATGATTTCCAGAAAATTCTACATTATTTCTGATCAACAATATGTCATTCACCTATACTTATCAGAAATGTTGTAGTGCTCCCACTCACTTTCTTGTAAATACAGGCTTCACTGCAAGTCTGTATAAAATCATATGCTTTGATCACTTTATCAAAGCATATATTCCAACTCCGGATGCTTGCACCAGTCCATAGATGGATCGTTGGAGCTTGCACACTTTGTTAGCACCTTTAGGATTGACAAAACTTTCTTGTTGTATCATATACAATTCTTCTTTAAGAAATCCATTAAGGAATGCAGTTTTGACATCCATTTGCCAGATTTCATAAAATGCGGCAAGTTCTAACATGATTCGGACAGACTTTTGAGCATCGATACGAGTGAGAAACTCTCATCTTAGTCAACACCTTAAACTTGTCGAAAACATTTTTGTGACAAATCGAGCTTTGTAGATAGTAACACTACTATCAGCGTCCGTCTTCCTCTTGAAGATCCATATATTCTTAATGACTCACGGATCATCGGGCAAGTCAATCAAAGTCCATACTTTGTTCCCATACATGGATCCCATCTCAATTTTCATGTCCTCAAGCCATTTCGCGGAATCTGGGCTCATCATCGCTTCCTCATAGTTCGTAGGTTCGTCATGGTCAAGTAACATGACATCCAGAACGGGATTACCGTACCACTCTGGTGCGGATCTCACTCTGGTTGACCTACGAGGTTCAGTAGTAACTTGATCTGAAGTTACATGATCATCATCATTAGCTTCCTTACTAATTGGTGTAGGAGTCACAGGAACAGATTTCTGTGATGAACTACTTTCCAATAAGGGAGAAGGTACAATTACCTCATCAAGTTCTACTTTCCTCCCACTCACTTCTTTCGAGAGAAACTCCTTCTCTAGAAAGGATCCATTCTTAGCAATGAATGTCTTGCGTTCGGATCTGTGATAGAAGGTGTACCCATCAGTTTCTTTGGGTACCCTATGAAGTCGCACTATTCCGATTTAGGTTCGAGCTTATCAGTTTGAAACTTTTTCACATAAGCATCACAACCCCAAACTTTAAGGAATGACAGCTTTGGTTTCTTTCCAAACCATAGTTCATACGGTGTCATCTCAACGGATTTAGATGGTGCCCTATTTAACGTGAATGCAGTTGTCTCTAATGCATAACCCCAAAACGATAGTGGTAATCGGTAAGAAACATCATAGATTGCACCATATCTAATATAGTACGGTTACGATGTTCGGACACACCATTACGTTGTGGTGTTCCAGGTGGCGTGAGTTGCGAAACAATTCCGCATTGTTTCAAATGAAGACCAAACTCGTAACTCAAATATTCTCCTCCACGATCAGATCGTAGAAACTTCATTTTATTGTTACGATGATTTTCCACTTCACTCTGAAATTATTTGAACTTTTCAAATGTTTCAGATTTATGTTTCATCAAGAATATATACCCATATCTTACTCAAATCATCCGTGAAGGTCAGAAAATAATGATACCTGCCGCGAGCCTCAACACTCATCGGACTGCATACATCAGTTTGTATTATTTCCAACAAGTCTGTTGCTCGCTCCATTGTTCCGGAGAACGGAGTCTTAGTCATCTTGCCCTTGAGGCATGGTTCGCAAGCATCAACTGATTCATAATCAAGTGATTCCAAAAGCCCATCAGCATGGATTTTCTTTATGCGCTTTACACCAATATGACCTAAACGGCAGTGCCACAATAAGTTGCACTATCATTATTAACTTTGCATCTTTTGGCTTCAATATTATGAATATCTGTATCACTACGATCGAGATTCAATAAACCATTCACCTTGGGTGAATGACCATTGGAGGTTTTATTCATGTAAACAGAACAACAATTATTCTCTGACTTTAAATGAATAACCGTATTGTAATAAACATGATCAAATCATATTCATGCTTAACGCAAACACCAAATAACATTTATTTAGGTTCAATACTAATCCCGAAAGTATAGGGAGTGTGCGATGATGATCATATCAATCTTGAAACCACTTCCAACACACATCGTCACTTCACCCTTAACTAGTCTCTGTTCATTCTACAACTCTCGTTTCGAGTCACTAATCTTAGCAACTGAACTAGTATCAAATACTGAGGGGTTGCTATAAACACTAGTAAAGTACACATCAATAACATGAATATCAAATATACCTTTGTTCACTTTGCCATCCTTCTTATCCGCCAAATACTTGGGGCAGTTCTGCTTCCAGTGACCAGTCCCTTTGCAGTACAAGCACTTAGTCTCAGGCTTAGGTCCAGACTTAGGCTTCTTCACTTGAAAAGCAACTTGCTTGTCGCTCTTCTTGAAGTTCCCCTTCTTCCCTTTGCCCTTTTCTTGAAACTAGTGGTCTTGTCAACCATCAACACTTGATGCTTTTCTTGATTTCTACCTTCGTCGATTTCAGCATCATGGAGAGCTTGGGAATCGTTTTCGTTATCCCTTGCATATTATAGTTCATCACGAAGTTCTAGTAACTTGGTGATAGTGACTAGAGAATTATGACAATCACTATCTTATCTGGAAGATTAACTCCCACTTGATTCAAGTGATTGTAGTACTCAGACATTTTGAGCACATGCTCACTAGCTGAGCTATTCTCCTCCATCTTGTAGGCAAAGTACTGTCAGAGAACTCCTACCTCTCGACACGGGCATGAGTATGAAATACCAATTTCAACTCTTAGAACATCTTATATGTTCTGTGACATTTTGAAACATTTTTGAAGTCCCGGTTCTAAGTCGTAAAGCATGCTGCACTAAACTATCAAGTAGTCATCATACCGAGCTTTGCCAAACGTTCATAACATCTGCATCTGCTCCTACAATAGGTCTGTCACCTAGCGGTGCATCAAGGACATAATTATTCTGTGCAGCAATGAGGATAATCCTCAGATCACGGACCTAGTCCGCATCATTTCTACTATCATCTTTCAACATAGTTTTCTCTAGGAACATATCAAAAAATAAACGGGGAGCTACATCTCGAGCTATTGATCTACAACATTGTTATGCAAATACTATCAGGACTAAGTTCATGATAAATTAAGTTCAATTAATCATATTACTTAAGAACTCCCACTTAGATAGACATCCCTCTAGTCATCTAAATGATCACGTGATCCAAATCAACTAAACCATAACTGATCATCACGTGAAATGGAGTAGTTTTCAATGGTGAACATCACTATGTTGATCATATCTACTATATGATTCACGCTCGACCTTTCGGTCTCAGTGTTCCGAAGCCATATCTGTATATGCTAGGCTCGTCAAGTTTAACCCGAGTATTCTACGTGTGCAAAACTAGCTTGCACCCGTTGTATAAGAACATTGAGCTTATCACACCCGATCATCACGTGGTGTCTCGGCACGACAAACTTTGGCAAAGGTGCATACTCAAGGAGAATACTTCTACCTTGAAATTTAGTGAGAGATCATCTTATAATGCTACCGCCGAACTAAGAAAAATAAGATGCATAAAGGATAAACATGACATGCAATCAAAATTTGTGACATGATCATCTTGTGCCTTTGATCTCCATCTCCAAAGTACCGTCATGATCTATATCGTCACCGGCACGACACCATGATCTCCATCATCATGATCTTTATCAATGTGTCATCACATGGTCGTCTCGCCAACTATTGCTTTTGCAACTATTGCTATCGCATAGCGATAAAGTAAAGCAATTACATGGCACTTGCATCTTATGCAATAAAGAGACAACCATAAGGCTTCTGCCAGTTGCCGATAACTTTAAAAAAACATGATCATCTCATACAACAATTTATATCTCATCACGTTTTGACCATATCACATCACAACATGCCCTGCAAAAACAAGTTAGATGTCCTCTACTTTGTAGTTGCAAGTTTTATGTGGCTGCTACGGGCTGAGGAAGAACCGTTCTTACCTACGCATCAAAACCACAACGATAGTTCGTCAAGTTAGTGTTGTTTTAACCTTCAACAAGGACCGGGTGTAGTCACACCTCGGTTCAACTAAAGTTGGAGAAACTGGCACCCGCCAGCCACCTGTGTGCAAAGCACGTCGCCAGAACCAGTCTCGCGTAAGCGTACGCGTAATGTCGGTCCGGGCCGCTTCATCCAACAATACCACCGAACCAAAGTATGACATGCTGGTAAGCAGTATGACTTGTATCGCCCACAACTCACTTGTGTTCTACTCGTGCATATAACATCTACGCATAAACCTGGCTCTGATGCCACTGTTGGGTAACGTAGTAATTTCAAAAATTTCCCTACGCACACGCAAGATCATGGTGATGCATAGCAACGAGAGGGAAGAGTATCATCCACGTACCCTCGTAGACCGTAAGCGGAAGCATTATGAGAACGCGGTTGATGTAGTCGAACGTCTTCACGATCTGACCGATCCAAGAACCGAACACACGACACCTCCGAGTTCAGCACACGTTCAGCTCGATGATGTCCCACAAACTCCGATCCAGCAGAGCTTCACGGGAGAGTTCCGTCAGCACGACGGCGTGATGACGATGATGATGTTGCTACCGATGCAGAGCTTCACCTAAGCACCGCTACGATATGATCGAGGTGGATTATGGTGGAGGGGGGCACCGCACACGGCTAAGGGATCAATGATCAACTTGTGTGTCCTAGGGTGCCCCCTGCCCCATATATAAATGAGCAAGGGGGGAGGCCGACCGACCCTCCTAGGGCGCGCCAGGAGGAGGAGTCCTCCTCCTAGTAGGAGTAGGACTCCCATTTCCTACTCCTACTAGGAGGAGGAAAAGAAGGGGGAAGGGGAGAAGGAAGGAGAGGGAGGAAAGGAGGAAAGGGGGGCTGGCCCCCTAGTCCAATTCGGTTTGGGCTAGGGGGGCGCGCGCCCTGCCTCCTCTCTTCCACCACTTGGCCCATGAGGCCCAATACTTCCTCCCCGTATTCCCATAACTCCCTAGTACTCCGAAAAATACCCGAATCACTCGAAACCTTTCCGATGTCCGAATATAGTTGTCCAATATATCTATCTTTATGTATCGACCATTTTGAGACTCCTCGTCATGTCCCCGATCTCATCCGGGACTCCGAACTACCTTCAGTACATCAAATCACATAAACTCATAATACCGATCGTCACCGAACGTTAAGCATGCGGACCCTACGGGTTCGAGAACTATGTAGACATGACCGAGACATGTCTCCGGTCAATAACCAATAGCGGAACCTGGATGTTCATATTGGCTCCTACATATTCTACGAAGATATTTTATCGGTCAAACCGCATAACAACATATGTTGTCCCCTTTGTCATCGGTATGTTACTTGCCCGAGATTCGATCGTCGGTATCTCAATACCTAGTTCAATCTCGTTACCGGCAAGTCTCTTTACTCATTCTGTAATGCATCATCCCGCAACTAACTCATTAGTCACATTGCTTGCAAGGCTTATAGTGATGTGCATTACCGAGAGGGCCCAGAGATACCTCTCCGACAATCGGAGTGACAAATCCTAATCTCGATCTATGCCAACTCAACAAGTACAATCAGAGACACTTGTAGAGCACCTTTATAATCACCCAGTTACATTGTGACGTTTGGTAGCACACAAAGTGTTCTTCCGATAATCGGGAGTTGCATAATCTCATACTCATAGGAACATGTATAAGTCATGAAGAAAGCAATAGCAGTAAACTAAAATGATCAAGTGCTAAGCTAACGGAATGGGTCAAGTCAATCACATGATTCTCCTACTGATGTGATCCCATTTATCAAATCACAACTCATGTCTATGGTTAGGAAACATAACCATCTTTGATTAACGAGCTAGTCAAGTAGAGGCATATTAGTGACACTATGTTTGTCTATGTATTCACACATGTATTATGTTTCCAGTTAATACAATTCTAGCATGAGTAATAAATATTTATCATGAAATAAGGAAATAAATAATAACTTTATTATTGCCTCTAGGGCATATTTCCTTCATAGATTACATAGTAATGATTCTAACACCCATGGAGTCTTGGTGCTAATCATGTTTTGCTCATGAGAGAGGCTTAGTCAACGGGTCTACAACATTCAGATCCGTATGTATTTTGCAAATCTCTATGTCTCCCTCCTTGACTTGACCGCGGATGGAATTGAGGCGTCTCTTGATGTACTTGGTTCTCTTGTGAAATCTAGATTCCTTTGCCAAGGAAATTGTACCAGTATTGTCATAAAAGATTTTCATTGGACCCGATGCACTAGGTATGACACATAGATCGGATATGAACTCCTTCATCCATACTCCTTCTTTTGCTCCTTCCGAAGCAGCTATGTACTCCTCTTCACACGTAGATCCTACCACGACGCTTTGCTTGGAACTACACCAACTGACAGCTCCACCATTCAATATAAATACGTATCCGGTTTGTGACTTAGAGTCATACGGAGCAGTGTCAAAACTTGCATCGACGTAACCGTTTACGACGATCTCTTTGTCACCTCCATAAACGAGAAACATATCATTAGTCCTTTTCAGGTATTTCAGGATGTTCTTGACCGCTGTCCTATGATCCACTCCAGGATTACTTTGGTACCTCCCTGCTAAACTAATAGCAAGACACACATTAGGTCTGGTACACAACATTGCATACATGATAGAACCTATGCTGAGGCATAGGGAATGACTTTCATTTTCTCTCTATCTTCTGCAGTGGTCGGGCATTGAGTCTGACTCAACTTCACACCTTCTAACACAGGCAAGAACCCTTTCTTTACTTGATCCATTTTGAACTTCTTCAAAACTTTATCAAGTTATGTGCTTTGTGAAAGTCCAATTAAGCGTCTTGATCTATCTCTATAGATCTTGATGCCCAATATATAAACAGCTTCACCGAGGTCTTCCATAGAAAAATTCTTATTCAAGTATCCTTTTATGCTATTCAGAAATTTCATATCATTTCGAATCAACAATATGTCATCCACATATAATATCAGAAATGCTACAGAGCTCCCACTCACTTTCTTGTAAATACAGGCTTCTCCAAAAGTCTGTATAAAACCATATGCTTTGATCACACTATCAAAGCGTATATTCCAACTCCGAGAGGCTTGCACCAGTCCATAAATGGATCGTTGGAGCTTGCACACTTTGTTAGCAACTTTTGGATTGACAAAACCTTCTAGTTGCATCATATACAACTCTTCTTTAATATATCCATTAAGAAATGCAGTTTTGAAATCCATTTACCAAATTTCATATTGATAAAATGCGGCAATTGCTAACATGATTCAGACAGACTTAAGCATCGCTACGGGTGAGAAGGTCTCATCGCAGTCAACTCCTTGAACTTGTCGAAAACCTTTCGCAACAAGTCGATCTTTGTAGGCAGTAACATTACCATCAGCGTCAATCTTCTTCTTGAAGATCCATTTATTCTCTATGGCTTGCCGATCATCGGGCAAGTCAACCAAAGTCCATACTTTGTTCTCATACATGGATCCTGTGGGAGTCCTGGATTAGGGGGTCTCCGGACAGCCGGACTATCTCCATTGGCCGGACTGTTAGACTATGAAGATACAAGATTGAAGACTTCGTCTCGTGTCCGGATGGGACTCTACTTGGCGTGGAAGGCAAGCTAGGAAATACGTATATGGATATCTCCTCCTTTATAACCGACCTTGTGTAATCCTAACCCTCTCCGGTGTCTATATAAACCGAAGGGTTTTAGTCCGTAGGACAACAATCACAACATACAATCATACCATAGGCTAGCTTCTAGGGTTTAGCCTCTCTGATCTCGTGGTAGATCTACTCTTGCAACACCCATATCATCAATATCAATCAAGCAGGACGTAGGGTTTTACCTCCATCAAGAGGGCCCGAACCTGGGTAAAACTTCGTGTCCCTTGTCTCCTGTTACCATCCGGCCTAGACGCACAGTTCGGGACCCCCTACCCGAGATCCGCCGGTTTTGACACCGACATTGGTGCTTTCATTGAGAGTTCCGCTGTGCCATCGCCACCAAGAAGGATGTCTCGTCCCGTCTTTAAAGACGACACTATCGCTGAGGGAGCCCTGGCTATCGGCCAAACTCTCCGGCTAGGTGGTTTTCTTATGACCTCCTGTTCGGCCGCCGCGCCAACGATGACTTCTTGGGTCATCGAAAGCAATCTTCACGTCAACTCGGAACTCGCCGAGCAGTTAGATCCAATGGAGCTCTCTTCCCTGAACGAGCTCTTGGATCGCATCGCCGCCCTGGGAGTCGCTATAGACTACGGTCAGATTAGGCCTCAACCCGATCTGAGAGAAATTAACTCTCCCCAGGTCACCCATCACATTGCAGTGGTGGAAGAACAATGCGGCAACCCTTCATCCATCTTAAGGACTAGCTACGTCCGGATTCTCGATCCCTCAAAGCCGGATACCCGCGGAGGGGAGGATGTCACTCAAAGCCTGAACCCAGAATCAGGCAGCGGGCTAGATTTACCGGAAAGCATCCAAGAATCCAAACTTTCAAGTTCAGAAACTCCTTGGCCTTTGAGCCTCAGATTGGGTGAGGATTCGGATTCAATTCCACCCACCCACCCAAACATACGCGATCTATTCCAAATTAGGCAAGAGCCCGAAGAAACAGTACACCATTACTAGGCCAGATTCCTCCTGGTCAAGAACAGGATAAAGGACTACCGCGAGGAAGACGCAATCTCATTCTTCTGCAATAATTGCACGGACAAGGGAATCCTCAATGCCATAAGTCGTCGCGAAATTACACGCTTTGCCGACTTGGTGTCCATAGTACGAAAGTACTGTGCGATGGAAAGCGCCTGGAAAACCAAAATAATATTTTGGGATAATCCGACCCTTAATACAAACCCAGTCCAAAATAAAAGGGTGCACTATCACAATACACCTGGGTTAACTACCAAAAAGCAAAAGCCCTCTACGGGGCAAGGAACCGTACTGGAGGGATGACTCAACAGACCCTGCAAAATTCATAGTACAGCGGATGCGACACCAACGCACAGCCTTAGAGCATGTTGGATACTCCGGCAGGTAGCCAAAAGTGGTGAGGATCTACTCCTCCCAAAAACCACAGAGCACCACCCCGAGGACAACAATGCGGTCTTAACGGTCTTTGAGACCTTCATGTCAAATAATAGACGGAAGCGAACACTCCGCAGCACGTCCGAAATCTGCCACATAGCAGAAACAAATCCTTGGAGCGACACGGCTATTACCTTCAATGCCAGTGACGAACCTAAATTCCGAATAGCCCGAGTACCAGCCGCACTGGTCCTCAGTCCAATCGTGGACGGCTTTCGACTCACCAAGGTACTCATGGACGGCGGCAGCGGATTAAACCTCTTTATGAGGAAACTCTTCAAAAGATGGAAATAGACTGGAGCCGCATTAAGCAAAGCAGCACAACCTTTAGAGGAATCATTCCCAGTCGGGAAGCGCGCTACGCTGGAAAAATCACACTAGACGTGGTATTCGGCACGCCGGATAATTACAGGTCCGAAGAAATTACATTCCAAGTGGCCCCGTTCAGCAGCGGATACCACGCTCTATTAGGGCAGGAGGCATTTACAATCTTCCAAGCCATACCCCACTACAGGTACATGAAGCTGAAAATGCCCGGGCCCAACGAAATCATCACTCTTGTTAGTGATCTGGACATAGCACTCCGCGCCGAAAATAAGACAGCTGCACTGGCCCTTGAGGCACTATCCGAAGCCCTAGCGGCCGAAGAACTAACTGCGCTGCGCTCCACGGTGAACAGGGACGACGTGATACTCTATAAAAGATCCAAGTCCACCTCCTTTAAACCGGCAGACGAAATAGTCAAATTCTAAGTCCATCCAACAGACCCTACAAAAACAGCTTCCATCGGGGCACAATTAAACCCTGATGTCAACGCCGCACTGCGAGAATTCCTACGTGAGAACTGGGACATTTTTGCCTGGCACCCTTCAGACATGCCAGGAATCCCACGCAGGCTGGCCGAACACAGCCTGAATATCCTAAAAGGATTCAAGCCAGTCAAACAGGCTCTTCGATGTTTCTCCGAGCCTAAAAGACAAGCCATGGGAGAGGAACTAGCCAAGCTATTGGAGGCCGGATTCATCAGAGACATAAAACATCCAGACTGGCTAGCAAACCTGGTGATGGTACCAAAGAAGGACAAATCCTGGCTCTTGTGCGTCGATTTTAAGGACCTCAATAAGGCCTGCCCAAAGGATCCCTTCCCCCTCCCCCGCATCGATCAAATCATCGATGCTATCGCAGGACACGATTCGTTGTGTTTCCTCAACGCATACTCCGGGTACCATCAAGTCAAAATGGCAGAGCCAGACCAAGCCGCAACAGCATTCATCACACCATACGGCCCATTCTGCTTCAACACAATGCCCTTCGGGCTAAAAAACGCCGGTGCAACATATCAGCGCATGATTCAGACATGCCTGGCAAACCAGATCGGCAAAACAGTGGAGGCATACATGGATGATGTGGTCGTTAAACCAAGCATGTCGAAACTCTAGTAGACGACTTGAGGCTCACATTCGACAACCTCCAAACATATGACATCAAGCTCAATCCAGAAAAATGCGTTTTCGGCGTACCAGCAGGAAAGCTCCTGGGATTCATTGTCTCCAGTAGAGGTATTGAAGCCAATCCGGCCAAAATTCGAGCATTGTCACAGTTGGCTACCCCAACAGACCTCAAACAAACACAAAAATTAACTGGATGCATGGCAGCTCTAAGCCGCTTTATCTCCCTCCTGGGAGAAAAGGCATTACCCCTTTATCGCCTCCTCTGGCGCACCGAACACTTCGAGTGGACGAACGCCGCCACGGCCGGACACAACGAAATAAAGGCCATATTGGCAACAAACCCAGTCCTGGCCGCGCCAAACATTGGCGAACCAATGCTATTATACATTGCGGCAACTCATCAAGTAGTAAGCGCAGTGCTTGTCGTTGAGCGAGAAGTGGACGGACACAAATTTCCCCTTCAAAAGCCGGTTTACTACGTGTCCACTGTTGTAGCGACCTGACCCGAATGGATCAAGTCTCTGTGCTTAAGTGTCATCCCTGGATCGGTATGCTGACACACACAGTACTCGAGGATTTATAACAGAGGTAAATCACATGTCTAAGTAACGTAAATACTATTACCTCAATCCAAATAGCAGAAGTAACAACAAGGTTGTGGATTCCCATCAACACCAACGGCAAAGTTGAGTGTAGAAATCGTAACCCTAACGTATCACTTACTCGTCGTAAGAAAATCCTGCAACATGAGACATTGCAGCCACAAAGGGTCAGTACATTGAATGTACTGGCAAATTCACACCATAGAGAGAAATGATGAACAATGGCTATCACTACATGCATATATGGCTGGTGGAAAAGCTCTATGGTTATAAGGTTTTTGCGAAAAGCCAATTTTTCCCTACTGCAAAGGAATAAATTTTATTTAACTATCATGGTGGTTGTTAAACATTGAGAATGGTTGACAGCATTCTCAATCCCAATTAAGCATCATCAGTAAAACCCAACAATATTCATTTAAAGTAACGTGATGAGATTCACATGATAATCCAGGTACTAGATACTCAAGACGTCCATAACCGGGGACACGGCTAATCATGATTAGTTTATACACTCTGCAGAGGTTTGCGCACTTTTCCCCACAAGACTCGATCGCCTCCGTTGGATTTCTCGCACTACACGGTGTTTGAGAAACGGATGACCGAGACATAGTCTTTCAGAAGCGCTAGCACCTTACGATGGATAGACCGTTACACCTACTTTCCCCTACATCTGCTAGTCTACCCTGTAAGAGTTCACACGACTTAATCAACTATGCTAGAGCCCATAATAGCTTGTGGCTGCACACAGAAGTTTCTAGCATGAATAATCTTATGATCCCTTTCCCTTAACTCCAATTCTTTTAACTCCTCGCAGAGGGGACGAAAAATGCTCTGTCTCCAATCTCATAGATTACCTCCTTGAGTTTTTGAGTCTGCATATCTCCTCTTCCTGGACTAAGCTACCTTCAGTCTATCTCAAATCAACTTAACATTCTCTTTTGACTCCTTGATCACATTTGGTCCAAACAACTAACGGTCTCCAACTTCATCCCACACACTCTTGGGGTATCACACATATCGAGACAAAACTCATATTCATTTTGTCCAAAATCCACTCAGTGGAGTATCCTTATCTTTTCCATGGGTCAACGGTTCTTACAGGGTACTACCACCCTTAAAATGCACAAATCTTCCATAGACCATATTTCTCATATCCTCAAAAATGGTCAAAATCCTTCTTCATAGAGTAACAACTCATAAAATCCATATCAGTACCAATGATGCTAAATTTATTCATTCTCAAATGATTACAATCTCTCGCTTTTCCATTACATGTCTCAACTCAACACCTCAATATAAAAGAAAATGTTCTCACTTCTACTACTCCATTACTTTTGTTGCAAACTCAACTATCTAGCACAAGTTTCCTTCTCCTTGGGGCATTCTCTGGCAAAGTGCCCTGCTCCATTACAACTAAAACATATTACTTCTGACAAGTCTCGAGGTTTCCTTCTTGGGCAACTGTTGTGGTAGTGCCCTGACTCCTTGCACCTGTAACAGGTGATATGACTCAGGTCCCTCCTGGGCTCCAATCGGTTTCTCTTCCTGGACTTTTCCATTCCAATCAGGGCTTCTATTTCCTGCGGGTCATATTCTACTTCCTCTGTCGGGAATTCTACTAGATCCCCGTTCAAACAATTTTGGGAGATGTGTCCTTCTTCTCCACATGAATAGCATGACTTGGTGCAGGGTTTAATTGGTTCTTCTTTGGGTGTGTCCCCAACATCTTCCTTCATCACGGGTTCTTCTAAAATTTCCATAAGGGATCCTTTCTTTACTTCTTTCTTCTGATGTACGGTTCTTCGTACCATGGGGTAAATGTGACACTGAGTAGGATAGTGGGTAGTCCCTTCACACAAGAAACAATTAATCTGCCTAGCTAGGCATTCTTCAACTGGGTGACTTCCTTCACAATTAGGGCATTCATCCTTGTGTTCTTTATGGGTGTGTCCTATTTCTCCACAAATCTTGCATGCACAAGGTTTCTTCATATCCTTTCCATAAGGCTTCAACTTCTGGGACACAAACCGAGACTTTGGCAGAGTCAACTTAAATTCTCTCCAAGTGGTTACTCATTGCCATCCATTCGTGGTTTGGTACATCCTCCACCAAGTAGCATCACCTCTTTCAAAGCACTGTAGAGCATGATGGGTCATATCATGTCCAACTATAGGGTTATTCTCCATGTGATCCTCCATGTTCTGAATCCATTGGTCCGTCTCCAATTGACTGATCGGTCCAGAAAATATAAGCTCATCTTCATTCATCCTCTATTGGGTCCATGGGTTTGGGGTGAGATAAGAGAGATAGAGAGGGATACATACAATGCAAACAACAGTTTTGAAAAGACAGATTTTTGTTGTGGCTGTCGAAAAACATTAGACAAATGACAGCTCACAATCATCACATCTAACGTAGGTATAGGACAGGGGTTTGGTCTTCTAAAGGTCAATAAATCATCAAGGTCGTCTAACTCTACGAGTCTTGTTCATGCCTCCAATGGCTTCTTCCGATCATGCTTGTCTTTCTCAAGTTCTTTTGTCAGATCAACTCTGTTGACACGAAGTCTCTCGTGACGTACTTTTATATTCTGGAGTTGTGTTCCAAACTTCTGGTTTCAACATCCTTCGCATGAACCATGGTCATATTGTCCTTCAGTTCCTGACAAATCTCCGGTATCTCGAGGTTGTAGCTCCTCCAGCTTGGCTACTTCAACTTCTGGGTCCTAAGTTCTTCACGAAATGCTCCTTGTCAAAATACGGCTTCTTGTAGCTCCATCTTATCTTCTTGATGTAACACTCCAGATCCTGGCAATACACCGACTAAGGTTAAAACTTCATCTTACTAATAGGTGCTCCATCAGCCTTCTTCCATCAAATCCATTCTGAAGAAATGCATCCTTAACTCAGCACGGTGACAATAGCATCAGCGGGCGATGACATCATGGATAACCATGTTTCTGCTCTTGTCATTCCCATGAGCTATCATTCCATAGTTGATATCTCCTGCCTTAGGGTTTTCTTTGACAAAACTTCGAGTTCTCATGCTCCTTGTTTCAGTCTTTCTCCGATACACCTTGATCTCGGGTATTGACAACTTCCATAGTCTGCCAAGTTCCATAAGGGTAGCCTTCCTAGGTCATACAAATCTGGGAATTCTTCAGAGCCTTCAAATTCTACTTGTCTTCGGTCTTCAACCGTTGTAGTTTCCATTATTGAGATGCACGGAAAATACTCTTCATTCCGAAGTGGTCATAGTTGTCCGATATCTTGTACTTCTTGGAGTGGTCTCATCAGTCGAATCTTCGTGTGGTCAAAAGGGAAAAGGGGTATGGTCTCACTAAAAGGGAATTTTTGAATAAGCTTAGAAGAGAAGAGAGGTAAAAGATCTTTTTGAAAGGGGAAGTTGTAGAGAAAAATCTTTGCTATGGACTTGCCAATTTCTAGGGTCACATCCTACAGTCAACATGTGCTCTGATACCACCTTGTAGCGACCCGACCCGAATGGATCAAGTCTCTGTGCTTAAGTGTCATCCCTGGATCGGTATGCTGACACACACAGTACTCGTGGATTTATAACAGAGGTAAATCACATGTCTAAGTAACGTAAATACTATTACCTCAATCCAAATAGCGAAATCCAAACAGAGGCGATGGAGGCAATCACATGTCTAAGTTACGAAGCCAATTTTTCCCTACTGCAAAGGAATAAATTTTATTTAACTATCATGGTGGTTGTTAAACATTGAGAATGGTTGACAGCATTCTCAATCCCAATTAAGCCTCATCATTAAAACCCAACAATATTCATTTAAAGTAATGTGATGAGATTCACATGATAATCCAGGTACTAGATACTCAAGACGTCCAAAACCGGGGACACGGCTAATCATGATTAGTTTATACACTCTGCAGAGGTTTGCGCACTTTTCCCCACAAGACTCGATCGCCTCCGTTGGATTTCTCGCACTACACGGTGTTTGAGAAGCGGATGACCGAGACATAGTCTTTCAGAAGCGCTAGCACCTTACGATGGATAGACCGTTACACCTACTTTCCCCTACATCTGCTAGTCTACCCTGTAAGAGTTCGCACCACTTAATCAACTATGCTAGAGCCCATAATAGCTTGTGGCTGCACACGGAAGTTTCTAGTATGAAAAATCTCATGATCCCTTCGAGCCTGGGTGGCGGTCCATAAAAAAACAGGCAATCCTGGTCTACCCAGGTGCCTAAACAGGCAATCCTGGAATAAACAGGTGCCTCAATCCACCCAGATGTGTGTTTATGTTGCCACCTTAAGTAAACCATTAATTAACAATCTCACATCTGTCATGAATACTCTCAAAACCCAATCCATGTCTACGAGCATAGCATGGCAATGTAAGCATAATGTAATAGTAACTCCCAAGGGTTTGATAATAAACAGGTAATAGGTACTACCTCATCAACTACTTCCCAATACCCACATGTTATCAATCCTACTCATGCAATGTTTGAGGGTGAAACTAATGCATAAAAACTGGGTATGAAAGGGATATGATCAAAGTGTGAACTTGCCTGCAATGTTGATGAAGATGATTCGCACTCAACACTCTTGATAGATCTACTCGTCACACTTCGGTCAATCTATCGTAAGCAAGCAATAGTAACCACACATAAGCAATCACTCAAAAGATCAGAAAGATCGAAGAAGACGGTTCGGAAAACTTCAAAACCAAGCAAATAACTCTTGCAACATAAAACAGTTTCTAACCGTACCAAAATTATGTGAATTTGGCCTTAACAGAAAGTTTAGGTCAAGAGCTTCGATTTGCAAAAAGAATCAACTGAAACGGAGCTACGAAACTCAAGTTATGATCAAACAAAGTTTGAATTCAAATCTAATGTAATTCAACTTTTAAAATTTCAAAAACATGTTTGAGTTGGATTACTGGATAGAGGAGATCGTAACGAAGACGTGAGCATTGGTTTCGTTGGATTTGGGCAAACGAGTGAAAAGTTACGAAGGTTTGAAAAGCAGGGGCTAAACGGTAAAGAAACTAATCACGGATAGGTCCCTGACTAAACTAACAGAAAAAGAAAAGAGTAAATAATGAACGTTCGTTTATCAGATCTAAACAGTGGGCGTTTGCTATTTAATAAAACCCAAAAAAACAGATCTAGTCTAGGGTTTTAAGAAAATCGAATTTAAAAGAAAAATCGGATCGGTTTTTCTCGGGTTATACCGGTTCGGGAGGGGAAAACCGGTGGCGGCGGTGGCGGTGTTCTCCGGCGAGCGGGGCAAGGCGAGACGGCGGCTCCGGCACGGCAGTAGGCGACAGCGGGCGGCGATGCGGTGCATTGACGAGGGTGCGGCGCGGTGCAGCAGGCGGCGGCGCTAGCGGGAGGCGGCGCGGTAAGGGGGCGGCTGCGGCGGCGGTGGTGCGGTGATCTGTGGCGGCGGCGCGAGATGCGGGCGAGGGCGGCGGCGCGGCAGGAAGGAGGAGCGGGCGGGGCGGTCGGACCTCGGCTTTTAAAGGCCGGGGCGACGCTGCTTGGGGCAAGGGCAAAGGAGGCGGCGGCGTGCCCGGCTTGGACACGGCGGCGGCGAGGCGGAACCGCTCGGGACTCTGTCCCGAGCTCGAAGACGGAGGCGGCGCGCGGTTGGGCTGGGCTTTAGCCTGGCCCGGATGGAGCTGGGTCGGCCTAGTCAGCGAGAAGCAAGTTTTTTTCACACACAACAAAATAATAAAAGGAAAAATAAACAAAAATATTAAATATGCATATAATATATCAAAATTTTCAGAAAAAGATTTTCTACAACATGGACATTTTTATAATGCCAAATAAAATCCACACAAATTCAGATAATTTAAAGAGTGCTACTGGTCTAATAAAATCCAATAAAAATCATTTTAAAAATACCAAAATGATTTCAAATTTATTTATCTCCAATTTTCTGATGTAGGGAATCATGTTACCCTATTTCCTGTATATTTTATTTTTGGAGAAAAATAATTTGAATAAAATCCAAATAACTCCAAATTGAAAAATAATTCCAAAAGACTTTGAATTTGATCCTTTGAAACTCCCAACTCATATTTCATATAATTTGAAGAAGTCATTTTATCTCCTCTCGTGAAAATCATTGGGTTGCATAAAGTTTCAGAATTGGAAATATTTTCCAAATGAAATTCAAATATTTTCAACACCCCTTGTCATTTAAATAAATGGAAGAAGTCATGTCATCTTCTCTCTAGGGTTTTTTATTTGAAAAGAATTTAAATTCACGAAGATGATAAATGAAAGTTTGGGAAAGTCCTTTCATTCCCTCTCATTTAACTTTCAAAAAGGTTTCGAATTTCACTCAATTTCACGCAATCAATCAAACAATCAATCAAATCTATCTATTTAATATAACATTCCAAAATTTAAAATTTTGGGATGTTACAACTGTCCTTACTCCATGCAAATCACGGTACCCGCATTATCAAAAGATAGCGTATGCGGTATTCATGGCATCCTGGAAGCTGCGACACTGCTTTCAAGAGTGTTCGATAACGGTGGCCTTGAAAGTACCACTTAACGATATTATAAACAACTGCGACGCGACGGGCCGAATTGCCAAATGGGCCATTGAGCTCCTCCCGTTCGACATAACTTACAAGCCACGGTGAGCTATTAAATCGCAAGTTTTGGCTGACTTCGTCGCTGAATGGACGGAAGCCGAACTCCCCAAAGAGTACAGCACATATTCAAACTGGATCATGCACTTCGACGGCTCCAAAATGTTGGCTGGTCTGGGGGCTGGCGTCATTTTGACATCCCCAACAGGAGAGACCATTCAATATGTATTACAGATAATGTATACGGACTCCAACAACGCAGCCGAATATGAGGCCCTTCTACATGGTCTCCGGATGGTAGTATCCATGGGCATTCAGCGCCTAGAGGTGCGCGGGGATTCAAACCTCGTGATATCCCAAATAAATGGAGACTTTGATGCCAAGGATCCAAAAATGGACGCTTATCGCAATGCCGTCCTAAAAATGTCAGCTCGGTTTGAAGGGCTCGAATTTCACCATGTGGCCTGGGAAAACAATCAGGCGGCGGATATCCTCGCCCGCATTGGCACCAAACGCGACGCGGTCCCTCCCAACATTTTTCTGGAAAGGCTTTTCAAGCCATCCGTATCATGGGAAGGGGACACCAGTAACAACAGTCCGGACCTGGCCAAAATACCCGATACCGAACTCTCTAACACAATCGGAGGCTCCGCCACCGAAATAACACAATCAGCCCACGAAATAATGGCCATTATTGCCCCGTGGACAGAACCATTCCTGGCCTACTTAACTAGACAGGAACTCCTGGAGGACCAAAATGAGGCACGCTGCATAGTGCGGCGATCAAAGGCCTACAGGGTCCACGAGGGAGAATTGTACAAAAAAAAGCGCTATCGGAGTCCTTCAACGGTGCATCTCCGAAGAGGAAGGACGGAACCTTTTGGCAGAAATTCATGCCGGACTCGGCAGTCATCACGCCGCAGCCCGGCTCTTGTGAGCAAGGCCTTTCGTACAGGATTCTATAGGCCAACGGCCCGTGCAGACGCACAGGACTTAGTCCAGCGTTGCGCCGGTTGCCAGCTCTTTGCAAATCAAAGCCATATGCCACCCACCGCCCTCCGAACAATCCCCATTACATGGCCCTTTGCGGTCTGGGGGCTTGACATGGTTGGACCCCTTAAAGGTGGAACCCACAAGAAAAAATACTTATTGGTCATGGTGGATAAATTCACCAAATGGATAGAGGCCAAACCGGTTAAAACAGCCGAATCCGGACCGGTGATAGATTTCATATCCGGGGTTGTACATCGCTACGGCGTCCCCCACAGCATCATCACTGATAACAGCAGGAACTTCATGGCCGACGAGGTAAAACTCTGGTGCAGCAAAATGGGCATCAAGATCGATTATGCTTCAGTCTACCACCCACAAACCAACGGTCAAGTAGAACGAGCAAATGGTCTTATAATGAGCGGCATTAAACCCAGACTAGTGCGCTCCTTAACAGAGTCTGACATGCACTGGGTAGAGGAGCTCGCCTCCTTACTCTGGGGGCTGTGGACCACGCCGAATTGTAGTACCGGATACACACCATTTTTCATGGTGTACGGCGCAAAGGCAGTCTTGCCCTGTGACATAATTCATGAGTCACCTCGAGTGCACATGTACGAAGAAAGAGAAGCCAAGCTCGATCGGCAGGACTGTTTGGACACCTTGGAGGAAGAGCGCGACATAGCCAAAGCCCGTTCCGCATTTTACCAGCAACAGGCTCGCAGATACCAAAGCAGAGAAGTACGAGCCAAAACTTATAACATTGGAGAACTAGTTCTCCGGCTGCCGGATAAGAAAAAGAACAAGCTAGAGCCCAAATGGGAAGGTCCCTTCATCATCGACCAAGTTCTGACCGGCGGAGCGTACCGACTGCGGGATGCATCGACTAGTCGACTCGAGCCGAAACCATGGAACGCTGCCAGGCTCTGAAGATTCTACGCCTAGCACCGGACTTTATGTTAGTCCCCTTCCTTTGTCCATTTTCTGCATATGCGTCATCTATCTTGTTTCCATTTCTTTCTTTTATTCCTCTAGGCCTTCAAGGGTCACCTTGTGCCTCACTTGTACATAACAGATGTGCTAGCCGCACTCTCTACACCTGGGGGCTTCTTTCACAGAAGCTTAAATTATTTACCTAGGCATCACGCCCAACACATGCGTTATACTTCCGCATGTACCTTTTTTTCACCATTATATGCATCGATATGACTTAAGTTTTGGCCAAGCTGGGTTGCCTGGCTCTTGTATTTATGCCCTACGTTCCCGTTAATTCGGCTAGGGCATAAGGGGAGCACCTCTGCGATTGTTACCGCCGGGTCAGCCGGACGTGTACCTCAGATTGGGTGAAGCCGAAAGCTAGCGTTCTTAAGAGAATATTCGGTCGGTGAACAAAAGATGACTTTTATTTATTATCCATATCTGCCCCCAGATGTTTTTTCTACGCCTCTCATCACAGGCCGGACATGCACTTTAGGGCATGCCTACCCAGGGAAAGGAACCCTTAACGGAACTATTCTCTCTGGAAGATGTTTCTTACTACCCATGTAATATAACATAACTAGTTGGGCACTTGTCTAATAAAGCACTAATGACCCAGACGCCTGGTCTCCACACATGCCCCGGTTCTTACATAACCGCGAGGGTATTCGGATACACTCCGGACTGTCAGGTCCCGAGGTTGAAGCGAAAAGGTCCGCCATGACAAACGATCTACAATCCAGCTAGAAGACATCATACATGTCACTTTAAAATTACATAGTCAATTTGACTAGTTGGATTCCTCCTCAATGCCATCTAATAGGCTGTCTAGTCTACAGTCATGTTGGGAATACTTTGCAGCCAATTCTACTTGGCCATACACTAAATTCACAGGGATCTCCTTGCCGTCAGGCCCCACAGGTCCGACTTCGGCCATGTGGTTCGGGTCAGCCTTCGTGTACCGTGTCTTCACCATTGCCCAAGCCTCCTTGGCGCCCTGACGGCAGGCCGATATCTTCCATAATCGGAAACACCTCCGTGCTCCCTTCAGCTTTTCTACGAGCTCTCGAAGGCCTTCGGGCATGGAGACAGACGGCCACAAGGCCTGGGCAATGCCTCGCATCACCTGCCGAACTCGTTCGTGCAACTGTGCGAGCTCGGGAAGAAGATCACCCACCGAACTAGGCATCTCCTCGGCAGGATGTTCTGTTAGCATACCTACAAACATAACTCTGTCAGCCAGCTTCCTCGCCGAACTCTTTTTCAAAGTTCATTCAAGCACTTACTAAATATGCCGTGTCGAAGCCGCCGATTCTCCTTAACAGAGTCCGACAGTTGGGCACGAACATCTTTTAGTTCCACGCCCAGCTTGGTGTTGGCATCTTGAAGATCATTCTTCTCCTGCCTCACCCTCGTTAGCACGCTCTCACCAGCCTTTAGCTAGCGTATGATCTGCTACTTATCCGAATTCACTCCAGCGTCATTTGCAATTTTATCGTCAGATTTGAATATAAAGCCGCACTCTAATATGATACTTATGATTTGACGGATATGTTACCAGCGGGGGTCTCTTTGGGCTCCACTGCGGCGGACAGTGCGGCCTGAAGTTGGGCTTTGCACTCTTCCAGCTCCTGGGACAGTTGAGTATTCTTTTCTGTAAGAACCTACATAAAAAATGATCCTTAAATCAGTTATCCTAACTGTTTCAAGTCTCAGGGGCTACTGATATATATAATCATCAAATTTTCTCACCCGTATGTCTTTTAGATACTGCTCCGTGGCTTTGGCTAGACCATTTTGAGCGGCATGGAGGTGTGCATCTCCCGAGTTGAAGGCATCCAAAGCCTCTTGGGAGAAGCAAGCGTCACGAAGAACAGTCCGGCGACGCCTATGGTTCATGGCACTTTCCACCTCGGAATGGGTGGCGGACAGTCTATCTGTATCCTCTGTCCGAGGAGCACTCGGTGCACGCCTTGTACTCGTTCCCACCCCCGAGTCCGGCCTTGGAGCCTGGCTTGTGGAGGCGCGGTTGGTAGCCTCTCCGGGTATAGTCCGGCGAGCGCTCTTTCTCCTGAAAAGAAGGCTTGGGCATTAATATGCATCTGTAAATAATGTCTTGCAATAAAGATGGCACGCTATACCGCTGCGCCGGTGCCTTGATCCGGACTGCGGATCTTTTCAGCCTGCCTGGCCCAGCGGCCCCTTGTTGGCTAGTAGCCACAGGCTCGGCCTTCTGCCCCGAGGACCTCCCCTGCAAAACACGGCTGTTATACGGCAATAAAAAAGAGCACAAGGACGGATCCCTTGTTAAATGCTGGGACTTCGATCTCAGTCACCTGTGAGGCTGGAACTAGCCCAGGGTAATCAGCCGTAATGGCCACCAAGGTATTGTCGTTACTCCCTTGGTAAAATACCCCGTCGATCAGCTCCACAGATATGTCCGGATCCTCCTGGGAGGCCGGGTCAAGGGATCGACCAGGGTCCTCGGGCTGTGGAGGAGGGCTGGTTATCTCCTTTACTTCCTGGCGCATCTCCTGCAATGAAATTGCTAGAGTGAATACTTAAACTACGGGAATACGAAACGGATGGGCGAGAAAAAATCTCCGCTTACCCAGCTCGGAGGATTGTACATGGAGAATCCGCCCTGCGGGTTGACACGAAGGAACTCCTCCTCTTCTCCCTTGTACAAAGTGGGCAAGATATTTGTTAAGTCCGTAGCCGATCCCGGCCCTTTGCGGCCGTGGCGGGTGGCGTCATCCTCCCCGTTGAAGTCCCACATGGGGTGGCCTCTATACTGGAGCGGCTGCACCCCCCGCATAATGCATATAGCCATGACCTCGATCATGGTCAATCTGGATCGAGCTAAAGAGCTTATCCGGCTCATCAGATAAAGAATGTCCCGATCATCTTCCTCCAGGGGGCTTCGTGGACGCCAACTCTGGCGCTTCTTCAAAGGGGCATTGTCAAACTCAGGAAGGCCGATCCCAATAGGGTCTGGAAGGGGGACATCTTTTATATAAAACCATTCTGAAGGCCAGTCTTCGGACGTCTTCTTCGGGGTCCCGGATAGGTATCCGGTCCCAGCAATACGCCACACTTCGGCTCCGCCCACTTGATATATTGATCCCTTCTTAGAACGGGGCACAAGGCAGAACAGCTTCTTCCACAAAGTGAAATGAGCCTCACAGCCCAAAAATAACTCACAAAGGGCTACGAATCCCGCGATATGCAGCAGGGAGGCAGGCGTAAGGTTGTGTAGCTGGAGGCCATAGAACTCCAAAAGCCCCCGGAGAAACGGATGGATTGGGAATCCGAGCCCTCTTACCAGATAAGGGACAAGGCATACCCACTCTCCCTTGGAGGGATTGGGACGGCTCTCTGCTTGCTCTCCGCCATTATAGGTGGCAATCCCGGCTCGAACCGGGACCAGGTACGCTGGGGAAGGAATCCCTTGGACTGAAGCATCACCAATTTGCTATGTGGGATGGAACATCTCTCCCAATCTCTAGGCTTGGAACTAGGGGTGCGAGAGGGGGAGCTGCGTCGACCGGCCATGGTGGAATGGATCTCTGTCGGGCACGCTCCGATGAAGACTCGGCAGGGGAGGATGATGTGATTTGGATCTGAATCCTCGTCTTTTTAAATAGGCGTCTCATTTACATAGCTAGGGGTAAATGTGAAAACACCCTGGCTCTTCACATTCGCTCGACACGTGGAAGGTGGCCATTATTGGGCGTAGAAGCCAAGAAGTACGAACGGAACCGAACATTATTTCGACAGGTACACAGAATTTGAAGAGGAACCCGCCTTGCAATGCCGGAGATAATACTGCGCGCCGGACTCGTTGTCATTGAAGCCTGGTTCGGGGGCTACTGTGGGAGTCCTGAATTAGGGGGTCTCCGGACAGCCGGACTATCTCCATTGGCCGGACTGTTAGACTATGAAGATACAAGATTGAAGACTTCATCTCGTGTCCGGATGGGACTCTACTTGGCGTAGAAGGCAAGCTAGGCAATACGTATATGGATATCTCCTCCTTTGTAACTGACCTTGTGTAACCCTAACCCTCTCCGGTGTCTATATAAACCGAAGGGTTTTAGTCCGTAGGACAACAATCACAACATACAATCATACCATAGGCTAGCTTCTAGGGTTTAGCCTCTCTGATCTCGTGGTAGATCTACTCTTGTAACACCCATATCATCAATATCAATCAAGCAGGACGTAGGGTTTTACCTCCATCAAGAGGGCCCAAACCTGGGTAAAACTTCGTGTCCCTTGTCTCCTGTTACCATCCAGCCTAGACGCACAGTTCGGGACCCCCTACCCGAGATCCGCCGGTTTTGACACCGACAGATCCCATCTTAGATTTCATGGCCTCAAGCCATTTCATGGAATCTGGGCTCATCATCGCTTCCTCATAGTTCATAGGTTCATCATGGTCAAGTAACATGACCTCCAAAACAGGATTACCGTACCACTCTGGTGCAGATCTTACTCTGGTTGACCTATGGGGTTCGGTAGTAACTTGATCAGAAGTTTCATGATCATCATCATTAGCTTCCTCACTAATTGGTTTAGGAATCACTGGAACTGATTTCTGTGATGAAATACTTTCCAATAAGGGAGAAGGTACAATTACCTCATCAAGTTCTACTTTCCTCCCACTCGCTTCTTTCAAGAGAAACTCCTTCTCTAGAAAGGATCCATTCTTAGCAACGAATATCTTGCCTTCGGGTCTGTGATTGAAGGTGTACCCAACAATCTCCTTTGGGTATCCTATGAAGACACATTTCTCCGATTTGGGTTCGAGCTTATCAGGTTGAAGATTTTTCACATAAGCATCGCAGCCCCAAACTTTAAGAAACAACAACTTTGGTTTCTTGCCAAACCACAGTTCATATGGTGTCGTCTCAACGGATTTAGATGGTGCCCTATTTAACATGAATGCAGCCGTCTCTAAAGCATAACCCCAAAACGATAGCGGTAAATCAGTAAGAGACATCATAGATCGCACCATATCTAATAAAGTACGATTATGACGTTCGGACACACCATTACGCTGTGGTGTTCCAGGTGGCGTGAGTTGTGAAACTATTCAACATTGTTTCAAATGAAGACCAAACTCGTAACTAAAATATTCACCTCCACGATCAGATCGTAGAAACTTAATTTTCTTGTTACGACAATTTTCTACTTCACTCTAAAATTCTTTGAACTTTTCAAATGTTTCAGACTTATGTTTCATCAGGTAGATATACCCATATCTGCTTAAATAATCTGTGAAGGTCAGAAAATAACGATACCCGTCGCGAGCCTCAACACTTATTGGACCACATACATCAGTATGTATTATTTCCAATAAGTCTGTTGCTCGCTCCATTGTTCCGGAGAACGGAGTCTTAGTCACCTTGCCCATGAGGCATGGTTTGCAAGCATCAAGTGATTCCAAAAGCCCATCAGCATGGAGTTTCTTCATGCGCTTTCACTACAAAAAAATACACTTCTGTGATGATACGTGTTTGTCACAGTAGCTCGCTTTTTTGTCATGCATGTACATCCATGACAAATTTATGACAGAATCAAGATAGTCATACCTGTGCTGTCGTAGAAGTGTTCCATGACATTACCAAAATTATCATCACGGAAGTGTCCACTTCCATGACGATAAATCGCGCGTCACAGAAGTGCTTTCATCAAGGGTGACCGACACGTGACATCCACCGTAACGGAACGCCGTTAAGCTATCGGGTCAGGTTTGGATCTGATAACCCGTTAATAGCCCCGACTAATGGGGATTTTCCACGTGTAAAACCATCATTGGCTAGAGGAAACACGTGTCGGCTCATCGTCGGGACAGATGTCATCCACTCACTGGACAGAATGCGCCTATGATACGTCGACACGTGGCACGGCCCAACAAGCTTAAATGGGCCGGCCCACCTAAAGGCCCACAAGATTTTGCGGACCATAATGGGCCGGCCCAGCTAAAGGCCCACGAGATTTTGCGGACCATAATGGGCTGGCCCAGCTAAAGGCCCACAAGATTTCACGGGCCATAATGGGCCAGCCCAGGTAAAGGCCCACAAGATTTTCGTGTGCCATAATAGGCTGGCCCAGGTAAAGGCCCACAAAATTCTTGCGGATCATAATGGGTCGGCCCAGCTAAAGGCCCACGAGATTTCGCCGACATTAATGAGCCGGCCCAGCTGTAGGCCCACAAGATTTTGAGGACCCTAGTAGGCCGGCCCGTTAACTGGCTGCCATGTTTTGGGCCAAATGCCGGCCCATATTTGATCCGGTCTATTAATGGCCTGCCACGCTCCGGGCCTAATAGTGGCCCATATGAGATCCGGCCCGTTAAAAGCCTACCACGTTCTGGGCCAAATTATGGCCAGATCAGGTCTGGCCCTTTAAGAGGTTTTGGACCTAATTATGGCCCATATCGGATTCGGCCCGTCAACTGGACACTACGCTTTTGGGCCCACTTGCTAAAGGCCCACTTAGTAATTCGGCCTGATATTAGTTTTGGCCTGTTAAGGGCCTGTTTAACATTTCGGCCCTATATTAATTTCAGCCTGTTAAAAGCCCGTCATATAGTTGGGCCTAACTACGGCCCGGTTTGCATCCGGCCTGCTCGCAGCCGATATCTGATTGGGCCAAACAAGGACCAAGACAATTTTTTGGCCTATTAAAAGCCCGTGATTTGATTCGCACAATCATGGGTCGGGGTTCATTTCGGGCTGCTGCCTGCCCGTGAGCTGATCGGCACGTTTCAGGACCAACCTACATTGTGATTGCATGACGGCCCGATTATGTACCGTAATTTTATGGTTTGGCCGGTTTACTGTGAAGACAGGATATATATACAGTAAAATAACTGCAGCATCGTGAATAAGAAAAAACCTATACTATACAATAAAGAAATTATGGCATATTACATCCACTTGGCATCAAAGTTCGCCACTATGATAATAAAGCACAAGCAGACAGCAGATTACATACACTGGGCATCAAAGATCGCCACCAGTGCAAATAAACACGCCGACAAAATAATATACAAAACCGACAGCACTTCAATAGAGTTCAAGAAAGGTTAGCCCTGCTGGGGAGCTGCAGCGCAAGCAACTGAGCAAGATGATGAGACTGCGCTTGTTCAACACTTATATCTTCCTCACTCTGAAAGATAAACAAGCATACAGATGACAGGTTTTGCACATAAAAGTATCAATGCTGACAATTCATCACATTTCTTACTGACGAATAAAGTGACACAGTTTAAATTTGCATTAACACAATATGGTATTGTTCAGGTCAAGACATGGCAGGAAATGACATTGTGAAGGAGTGGGCAGCTTCACGACACCACTGGATTACAGATCAAGAACTCATAAGTATCAATGGTTTGTGTGCTGTCAATTTATACCATTTCAGATTGGCAAATAAAGAGATGGTTTAAATAATAGTAGAATGATATGACATTGTTCATAGTTAAGACATTGCAGAATATGACATTGTGCTATGGTGGGTAGGTTCACCACACCACTGGATTTCGGATGAAGAACAGAAGCATACATGCAGTGCAAAAGAAGATCACTTGCTCTGTATAGTTTAATTTACATGGTATGAAGAAGGAAGTTGGTTGCACAACTGAAAACTTAAATTGAGAAAGGACAAACTTTTGTTTATGAACTACATAATAAACTTTAAACAAGCAATTTGATGCAAACACCAAAAATAAACAGTTGTTGCAGTCATGCCTAACCAAATATATACAACAAAGTTTGAAGGCTTGAGATGGACAAACTTACATTATTGGTGAAGACAGGCTCTATAAAGGCCTTGTCCATGCTGATGGGGGGCAATTCAAGAAGTTTACCACAGAATCTTCTTCAAAAGCATTGCCTTTATTCTACATTTTGTTAAGAGTAAATATAGATGTGATAATATACGAAAAAATGGAGAATATTTAAGATAAGATGAAGAGTGATGCTACATAACCAAGTAGCTATAAATGTAAGTGCAGCGATACAGGCAAAAGGTACCGCCAAGAGCAATGCACAGCTAAACTTCTTCAGTACCAACCTTATGGTAAGAGTAAATATAGATCTGATGTGTAGAAAATGGAGGGCAAAGGAAAATAAGCTGCAGAGTGATGGTACATGAACAACTACCTGTCATTATAAGTACACTGATAAAGGACAACATGTACTTACAAGAACAATGCAGAGCTAAAAAAACATTGGCATTGGATATATTCTACACTAATGTAACCATTCATACAGATCAGATAATTTGGAGTGAATAATTGATAAGCAAGCTATCATGCATACTGCTGTCACATAATGAACCAGGTATGTATGCAAGTAAATATAGATCTGATGTGTAGAAAATGGAGGGCAAAGGAAAATAAGCTGCAGAGTGATGGTACATGAACAACTACCTGTCATTATAAGTACACTGATAAAGGACAGCATGTACTTACAAGAACAATGCAGAGCTAAAAAAACATTGGCATTGGATATATTCTACACTAATGTAACCATTCATACAGATCAGATAATTTGGAGCGAATAATTGATAAGCAAGCTATCATGCATACTGCTGTCACATAATGAACCAGGTATGTATGCAAGTACAGTGATACAGGACAACAGGTACTAACAAGAGCAAAGCAGCGGGCAGCATATTTGCGATATCCTGTCGTTCTTGTCAAATCGGAATTCTTCTTCGAGCAGATTTCCTGCAAAAAAGATTCGTAAGGCACATGCGGAAAAGTAGAAGTTCAAATTGTCATGTGATTTCATAGACAGTACCTCATCCTGGGAACGAGACCAGTGCATAAAAAGGTTTTCCATTCAATGTCTTCTAAATTTAGCACAGGAGACTTCATCGGAAATTCGTTTATAGACTTGCCATCAAAGTGTGATTTCCTCAGGTAACATCGATACTGCTGCAATGCTTCCTTGAAAAGCACAAGCAAGCTTTGCTCGTTATGACTATCCAGATTGACCCTCGCCTAGTTACAACAATGTAATGTAAATCATTCATGTATTCAATCAGCAGAAAATAGGAAAATAATAACCATGAATAATAGCACTTACACGTAAGTTGGACAGGAAGATGTGAAAATGGTGTTTGTCTTCACAATAATCTTCCCATGATGGGAATATATGCACGTAGTCCCTAACAACATTGAAAGCATTGTCTTTTAAACTGGAAATAAATGGGATGGGGTTCCAATCTGCAGGAATTGGCCGTCTCTGCAGTTTGGATAGGTCTTCGGCCAGTGGACTTGTTGTACTTTTTGCTGGAGTGGGATTTTTCTATGGTACAGCTAGTGCTATGGTGGAATCTATACAAAGACTTGTATTAAGGAACGGAGAGAGTACATATTAAAGAAGAATGGAAGAGGAACATGGTAAAGAAGAGCAAGCAGATTTTGGATAATAAAATGTTGGTTGCATAGTGCCCACACATGATGAACCAGAGCGCATTAAGAATGCAACTCCTAGCTGTCTCTCGACCATTTTAGGCGGTTGGATGAAGATCCTACGTCTCCTAACCCTTCTTCTTCCTCGTCTCTGATTCTTCCCATACAGAACACCACACAGGCCGCCGGCCGGACCACCGGCCCCCACCGCCTGTGTTCCTCCGCCACCCCCACCCTCCACCCCTACCCCAACCCCCACCCATGTCGAGTTTTCTTCGTTCGGCGAGGCCCCACAACCACCCAAGCCCCTTCGATCGCACCGGCGAACTCTGGTGAGCTCTGAAAAATCGGCTGACCCAATTTTGAAATTTAGTCTACTGTGATTTAACTAGTGTGGAATATAAAAGGGGAAAACCATAAGCATTGCGAGTATGGTGTTGAGCGTGCCATGGCGGATCTGAAGGTGCAAACCGGACAAAGGCAACTTCACAACCAAGACAAGAAATCAGAGTAAAGCAGTGGCGATCTATTTTCTTGCTGCGATAAATAAGTTGAGCAGATACGAAAGAGTACCGCCTCTGGTGGGGTGCCGTGTACGCATCTGCTGAGAATTTGACGGTGCTGCGGTAGCGATGGCTGTCGGCAGTGTGGAAGCAGATCTAGGAGGGTAGACGGTGGCGGTGGGGTGCGGTGGACGAGACGGTCGTAGGAGCGGCGCCGGCAAGGTGGACGACGGCGGGGATGAAGCGAGAGGACGGGATGCAAGGATCCCGGTCCGAAGCCGTGGATGAGAGAGGTCGATCTCCTGTAATGGACGGCAGCGTCGGGGTATCAGCTCCCGCATGGTGGAGGAGGACGACGGTGGATGGGGTGGCGGACGGCGGCGGACGGAGGAGGGTGGGGTGGAGAGGGTGTTTTGGCGCCCATGGAGTACGAATGGGGAAAAGGGAGGTAGAGAGGAAGGGGGGAACCATGTATTCAGGGTGCGCTTGTCTCAAATGCGAGGAAATTTACAAACTTAGCCCCCGTTTCAAATTTCTACTACATCACAGCAACACTAGTCGGTCGGGGATAGGACGGTAATCTCGCATACACCGAATATTTGCCGACGAGAGTTTGTTTTTGGCGCCCATCGTGTATGAGTATGAATCGGGGAGGGAGTCGATTTCGGCCGAGGACACACTGTGTTTTGGCGCCCACCGTGTATGAATCCGAGTGAGAGGCAGTTACGTCACGTTTGGGTGAAATTACAAACCTACCCCTATCGAAACCTATAGAAATCCAGCATATAGGCTTTGTGTGGCAGGGATAGGCAGCAGTGATTTCCATCTCGCAGATTTTGGTTCCGGGCAGTTACTACGACTTTCCCCGCTTTGTTAAAATTATGCAGAGTGCACGTTTACCATGCCAACTCAATTCGAATCCCGTTTGTATTCTATTTTTTTCGGGCGGGATCCATTTTCAATTGGAATTACATTCTATATACATCATTTTTTATATATACTTTCAAAAGCACAACACCATTTATACATAAATATGGTTTACAAATGCCATGATCTCAGATTCATAAGGTTGTATCCATCAATTTGGATTTTCAAATATTTGAAACCACTTTATGTTGAAATCCAATGTATGCATTCCTTGTTAACTGTCTCCAATTAATGTGTGTTTCATGCAGGTTTTTTTTACTTCTCAAACATGTATAATGTGTTTCACACACCCAACATATAGTGTAATCCCGTTTAGACATTAATTGCATACAAACCATGCATTGTTTGTAATTGAAGAATCTATGGATCACCAATATTGATAAACTATATAACATTACATGTGTGCCCAAATTCAAATGAATATGCATGTTTGATACACCAATTTGCGTTATGATATTATCGATGTCGTGATCTCCAGTTTAAATATTGGAATCCCCTTTAATCCTGATATTCGTCTCATATAGCTATCACTCATGCTTATATAGGACTATCTCTCTGGACCTATACGCGTTCATCGTCTCTCAGGTATCTCTCGTGCTACCTGTATGTCGATAATGATATTTTATCTTCGTAACACACTGACAGTACTCTCTCCCTCGACCTTCATCACTCTATCTCTCTCTAAGTATATCTCGCTCCCTGCTATGTGTCTCTAACTATGATTCTCCATGTGGAATCTCTTTCTCTCACACAAACAAAAAACTTTGTCTCCCGGGGTCTCATTTCTCTCTACTATTCCCATGTGTGCCACTCGCACACCCCTCATACAGAGATGTCTTTCGCTCCTTAGATATGAGAACCTACGACTCTTCCTCATCAATATCTCTTTCTCACACACAAACACAAACTCTGTCTCCCAGGGTCTCATATTTCTCCATTGTTCTCTTGTATGTTGCTCACACACACCCTCTCTCCCTAGAGATATCTTGCGTTCCCTCGTATGTCTCTCTAGCTATCACTCTCGTTGTGAAATATCTTTCTCTCTCGCAGACACAAAACTCCGTCTCTCTGATATCTGTTTGTATGTGACTCACACGCACCCTCTCTCTATCTCTCTCACACCCACACACATAACCCAGCCTTCTGATCCACTCGACTCCTATCTCTAACGCACACTAGCTAGCATCTTTATCTTTCTATTTATCTGTTTCTCCATCAACCTTGTTTCTGGCCCTCACTCTTGATTCCTATCACGCACACTACATATGTTTCTCTCTACATGCAGTCAAGTGCCCTCTCACACACATATATAACTTCACCCTTTGAACCACCCGACGGTCATCTCCAACACCCAAACTAGCGGATGTCCCTCTAGCTAGCATCTTCATCTCTGTATCTATCTGTAGTTTCTCCGTCAACATTTCTTTCTCGCACGGAGTCTTGCTTCCTATCACCCACACTATATATGTCTCTCCATACATATGCATTTATAGGTTGGTCTCTTTTGCACAATCATCGCGCCTCACTCCCTCTGCTCGCCATAGATGCATGCTCCAGCCCACGCCACTATCTCTTAAAGACAAAAACACATGCTCAATTGTCGGGACTTCTTCCCTGCATTCTCACATGCATGCATATTGTCATACCGATCCGTCTCTCCCATGTCGTTGATCTTATGACTTATGTCTTCTTTCTTTTATCTCGACCATGCGCGCGCGCACACACACACACACATCCCACGTATACATGTATACCTCTCACACATGCACATTCAAGGTCTCTATGTCTCCATACATAGTTAATTACCCTCAATCCTAACGCCACATCGAATCGTTCTCCTCTTTTGTGCACATAACTTCCGCCTAGATGGGTAAAACACACACTCACACTTAACAATCTCCTTCTAGCTACCCCCCCCCCCCCCCCCCCCCCCCCCCCCCCCCCCCCCCCCCCCCCCGCATCTCACTCTACCCCTATATCCCCGAAACCAATAAGACCATCCCTTAGTTTAATTCCCGCCTACATGCACCACCGATATATAGTAGTCTTCCTTGGTGTCTCTCGAACAAACACGTTCTCTCGAAGTCGAATCCTCTCATGCATATAGGTCCTAATGTGTTTTTCGAGGCTAAATTTGACCAAACGTTAGAGCAATAATATATGACATGCAACTTACACAAAGCATACCTTCAATTTTGTATGTCAAAGGAGCTTCCAATAATATAATTTGCATAGTATACATCTCATGTGCTATTAATCTTGTCAATAGTCAAAGGTTGTCTTGAAAAACACATTAGGCCCTATATAGATGGAAGGAGGGAGTAGGTCCCATGCAAAAAATGAGAATAAAATTCAAACATCTGGGCATCGTGGCTCGGTCAATAACATTGAGAAACTTGGTTTTAAAATTATGAAACTTGGCATGGTGTCATGTCATGGTAGTACCATGCCATGGTAAAAAAATTGGCCGAATAGGAACAAATTTTGGTATAAGCTTCTTGCAAATCGGAGCTTCTCTCAAGAAGGCTCGTGGTTCTGGGAGGGAACGTGTCACCTTTGTGTGCATAATTCAAATTTGAAATACAAGCACATGTTCCAATGCACCAAAGTTGGTTGAAAAATCACATGTGTGTCCCCGGGTAAATTTCTAGGATCCATGCAAGAATGGGAATGAAATTCAAAATTCTGGGCGTCGTGGCTGGGTTGAAAACATTGAGAAACTTAGTTTTTTAATTCCTGTAATTCCAAAACACGCATGAAAATAATGAAACTTGGCTTTGTGCCATGACATGGCACCAACATGATGTGGTAAATTTGCAGTCGGATTTGCGAAGGCGCACACATTAACAATCAACAAAGTCATTTTGGAAGAAGTGTTGTCACGTTACAATCGGAAACACAAGTATTATTAAAACTGTGGGCGTTCTACTTACTAGTACCATTTACGTGCTGCCATGTGTCCCCTTTTTATTAGCTAGGAGGCGACGTGCAGGGTAGCTATTTGAGTACGAGAGGCGTGTGATCAGACCCCTGCGCGTGCTTATTGGGAGGAGAGCTCTTTGACCTCCAACTGCCGTCCACCTCTCTCCCAAGGTCTCCATTAATGGCGCCCGAGCCTCTGTTTAATGGCGTGGCTATGTCTCACTCGACTGAGATTTAAGAGAGAAAAAGAAAATCTAAAAGCACGGATCTTGATGTAAGATCCGACGGACCTATATAGCATCTACTGCGACTTATAGCAAGACTGATGAATATATAAGGGGGCTTGCCCCTTCCGATTTTCATTACTAAAAACCACCACAATTCACAAGAAGTTCAGCACAACTCCAGCCTAACACGAAGGACTAAAAGCTACCTGATTGAAATCGCAACATCCCAAGAGGCCAACAAAGGCCAAACATCCGCGCTAGAACCCAACATTTCACAACCGACGACACAATCCACATCCTAAACCGATTATTACATCAAAAGAAACCAGGAAACTAGTCTCCGCGGCGAGCGGCAATGAGCTCTTTCGTGTCCTCAAGAAGCTGCTTGAGAACATCCATGGATTCCTCCACCAGCCTTTGGCGCTCGTTGCGGAGCATGTCATTCTCGTCCATAAGTTTCTTCAACAAGGCACTAGTCTCCTCCTACAGGTCTGCACTTCGGACGATCTTCTCCCTCAACAGGTCGCGCTCGGCCCGAAGCCTCTCATTGCCCTCCCTTAGTTGTCGGATGACGCCGGTAGCCTGTTCAAACGAGGCTATCATGTCGTCCTACAACCTCGCCGAGCGGGAGATCTGATCCGTCTGGCTATGGACGATCGCATGCATGCGCCTGTAACAGTCATAGCGTGCCCGCGAGAAATTTTCCCAGGCCGCCGCGGCGCGGCGGGACATCTCTACTGCATTCGTGGCGCGGCGGGACATCTCTGCTGCTTCCGCGGCGCGGCCAGACCAGTCTGCTGCATCGATGGCGCGACGGGACCTTCGTGCTGCTTCAGCGGCACGGCGGGACCTCTGTGCTGCTACTTCCGCGCGGTGGGACATGTCGGCTGCTCTCGCAGCGAGGTGGGACATCTCTCGTGCTTCCGCTTCCATGCTCGCCTCTCCCTGGTGGCAATCTCTCGACCCAGAACTCACGCTGGCCATGGCAGACACAAGGGAAGGATGTTGAATGACTTGTTTGTTTTTGTGGATGAGGAGTTGAGGAGGAATGTGCAGTCATCTTGGCATACTAGTATTTATAACCGAGTACTAATACACTCCTAAGTGGGAAACCGTTTAGGTTGTGATCGGTGTGAACAGTTTTGCAATTCAATTGTCACAGCCCTAGCTTAGCTTTGCTTACTCTTGCATGATCATCATGGCATCATGTTTATTTTTTTATGAAACTGAAATGGGGATGAGAGAACCCCCAGCGCCCCCCTTAAACCAACTAGGGTTTACTAAAATCTTTTTCAATAATTTCAAAATGCCCTTTAAAAATGTTCATCATTTCTGGATCAAGGTGGAAGCATCTACCGAAAATGGTTGACATTTTTGCAGGACATATTTGGACTTTGAATTAATTCAACCATATTTGAATTGGAGCTATTTAAATGCTATATATATTTTAGATGCTCCAAAAATGTTGGAAATTGTTAAGGGTCACTGGAATAACTCGGAAAGCACCCATAATTATTTCCAGGATTTTATGAATGGTTTACTATTTATTTTAAACCAGAACAGAAAAACAGAAATTAGAAAAGGTAAGAGAAATAAAAGAGAGAGAGACAGAGGAGCTACCTGGGCTTACCTGGCCACTTACCTCGGCCCAGCACTATAGCCAGCCTAGCCCAACTCCTCCCCTGTCTTCAACCTCGTGCCAGTAGACACGAGGGCGTGTGCCCGCGGCACGCACGCGCGCGCCCGGCCACCTCCTACTTTCCCGGGGCGCCCTGAGCCTTCCGTCGCGCCACGCCACCCCCCCAAGACCCGTATGGATCGATCTCTCCCTCCCTCGCTCTCCCCCTCGCCCGTTCCCCGCCATGGCCAAAGCCTCCATGGATGCACCGCCGCCGTTCGCCGCTGCCATCGACCTCCCCACGCCCATCCAGCTATGCCACGAGTTCCGCCTCGACCCCCGCGTCCTCTGCACCAATCCAGGCGCCGCCAGGAGCTCCGTGATGACGACCCCGAGCTCTTCTTCCTCCTCGGACCCGTGGATCACCGTCGGTCGATTCGCGCCATCGAGGACATCCCCAAGCCCGCTGAGTCGTTCTCCGCCTTCCTTGTGAGCTCCTGCTCCTTCCCCCATGCTCTCCCCCTCCGTTCCTCTCCCCTAGCTCGTTTTCCGTCGGAGCCGAGAGCTTCCGCCCGCCGGCCATGAAGCCGCCGTGGCTAGAGCGAGTTTCTCTCGCGTCCGAGCACTGGTATGTGCTCAGGGAGCTCCCAGGAGCCCAACGCGGCCATCAGCTCGCTCGCTAGCGCGCTGCAGTCCTTGCGCCCGTGGAGCCGTAGCTCCGGCCACCGCCTCGCTCGCCGCCGACGCTGCTCCCGGCCACCCCGCAGCCTCTCGTCCTGTCCTTTGGATGCGGACGAGCAAGAGCTCCTCCCCTGTGTGCTCAGCGTGCCAAACCACCGCCCGAAGCTCAAATCCGAGCCGCGCCGCCGTTGTTTTGGTCACCGCCGGCCAGGCTCCGACGACTGCCGACGTGTCCGTCATTAGCACTAATGACCCCTCTAATCACCACCCCACTAGTCACTTACATATGGGTCCCACGCCTTTAACTAACCATAGCTTAATTCCTGTTTAGCTCTAATTAAACATAGTGGCCCCACGCGTTAGCTTTGACCGTGCTGACGTGGCCGTTGACCTGGGCCCACTAGTCAGCCTCTGTTCCTGCCCTGTTTCACTGACGTGCGGGTCCCACTGGTCAGGTTTGACCTGGACCAGCCCCTTTGACCTGCTGATGTCATGCTTACACATTGTTGATGCAATAAAGGAATTTCTGGATTAAATCTAATTCAGGAAATTCCAGAAAATAACCAAAACTTTAAAAATTCATAGAAAATCAACCGTAGCTCAGAATGAAATAATTTATATATGACAAATTATCATAAAAATTCAAGGAATCTGTTTTTGGCATTTTCATGCATGTTAGAACAACTTATGGTTGCTGTTTAGGCCAATTCACATAAATGGAATTTAAACTCTCACATATGGAGTTTGAATTTGAACCTAGGGTTCAAACCAACTCCATTTAACATGTTGCTAGTTGCATTAGCTCAAACCACAGCATATTGACATGTCATGATCATGCATCATATTGTGCATTGCATTGATTGTGTTTCTTTCTCTGTTGTTGGTATTTGTCCCCTCTCGATAAACATTGTTTCGACGTTGTGATCGTTGACACTGATGAAGACTCAATGCTATCTTCAGAAGTGCCAGGCAAGCAAAACCCCCTTGTTCATTCCGATACAATCCCACTCTCTCGCTCCTGCTCTCTTTTACTGCTTTAGGACAACAACGATTCAACTGTTACATGCTGCGGTAGTTGAACCCCTTTCCTCTGCATGACCTGTCATTGCCACAGTAAATAGATGAAACCCACTAGCATGAGTAGGAGTTGTTTGAGCCCTGATGTGCATACTCATTCATGTTTGTTTGTCATGCCTGCTACTGCTTCGAGTTGAGTCAGGTCTGATTCATCGGGGATGAATCGGAGGTGTGTAAACATGTCCTACTGTTGAGAGCTAAGTGTGTGAACACGATTTGGTAAAGGTAGCGGTGAGAGGCCATGTAGGAGTACATGGTGGATTGTCTCATTGAAACCGTCCTCAGGAACTGAGTTCTGTGTTTGTGATCCATGAATCAGTTACTACCACGCATTGGGCCCGAAACCAATGGACCCTCTCGGCTTCTTGATCACCCTTGTCCTCTGTCCAGGAGTTGCAACTAGTTTCTGGTGTTTATAGGATATGTGTTGGCGGACGTGCGTAGCACTGACCCTAGGGTGGGCTATGATGCGGTAGATACACCGTGGCCGGGCATGCCGGGCGCCCGTTTGGTGTCTCGGAACCCTGTACACATCGTCCGGGGCCGTATGTGGAAACCTCGGCCGGACTCCCTACGGATGGAACCTGGATAGGCGATAAACCTGGACTAGAGACTTGAGTGTTTAGGTAGGCCGTGGCCGACACCCTCATTGGGCTTCCGCTTGAAGGTTGCCGAGTACATGTCGTGTAAACGGCGGTAAGTGGTGAGAGCGTGTGTGAAGAAGTACACTCCTGCAGGGTTAACATCATCTATTCGAATAGCCGTGTCCGCGGTAATGGACTTCTGGGTTGCTTATAACAGTTCATAGACAAGTGAAAGTGGATACTCTAAAACTTGCAAGATAAGTGTGAGTGCTATGGATGGCCTTCTCGTAGGGAGACGGGAGCGGATCCATAGTGGTGTATTGAATGGTGAATATGTGGACTCGTGTGCGCCACCTCAAAAGAGTTGCTTGCAGTCGTAGTTCAGGTTAGCCACTGAGTCAAAGTTGGCTTGCTGCAGTTAAACTCCACCACCACCCCTTGTTGATACCGATGCATATGTAGCTAGTTCTGATGTAAGTCTTGCTGAGTACATTTGTACTCACGTTTGCCTATTTTATGTTTTGCAGAGAGACGTCAGTATCGTTAGTAGTTCCGTGTGGACTTCGACGTTTAGCTTGATACCTCAGCTACGATCTTGTGCCCTCGGCAGGATCTGGTAGATAGTCAGGCTTCTTAGCCTTTTTCATTTGTAGATGTCTGTACTCAGACATGTTAAGCTTCCGCATGTGCTTTGATTTGTATGCTATGATTGTTGGGTCATGAGACCCATGTTTGTAATATCTCGCTCCTCGGAGCCTAATGAATAAATACTTGAGTCGTAGAGTTATGTTGTGATGCCATGTTGTATTTACACATATCGAGCATATTGTGTGTATGATTGAAATGCTTGGTATGTGTGGGATCCGACAATCTAGTTGTTTATCCTTGGCAGCCTCTCTTATGGGGAAATGTAATCTAGTGCTTCCATGAGCCATAGTAGTCCGCTACAGCCCGGTTCATCAGAGTCCTGCTAGCCCAGCACTACTGCTCAGGACACTTGACTGGCCGGCATGTGTTTCACTTCGTTCCTGTATCTGTCCCTTCGGGGAAATGTCACGCGTTGACATCCGGAGTCCTGCCTAGCCTGCTACAGCCCGGGTTCCTGGAGTCCTGTTAGCCCAGTGCTACAGCCCGGATTCACACGCTGCTGACCGACATGCTCGATGCGATTCATGTATGCCTGTTCCCATAGGTTGGTGCCGCTTTGGGTTCACGACTAGCCATGTCGGCCCGGGTTCTCTGTCATATGGATGCTAGCAACACTATCATATACGTGAGCCAAAAGGCGCAAATGGTCCCGAGCCATGGTAAGGCGACACCCGTGGGAATACCGTGCGTGAGGCCGCAAAGTGATATGAGGTGTTACCGGCTAGATCGATGTGACTTGGAATCGGGGTCCTGACATCAATATAGCATGGAGTAATTTGGAATGTGATGAGACGCAAGCTCAAAATTTATTGACGGTTCTAGTTTCGAAGTGCGGCACTATTCCCGGATGGAGTACTTCTTTTTCTACTCCCTCCTTTCCGGTTTTATAGGGCTTATCTCAAAATTTTAGTTTTTCCATTTTATAAGGCTCAATTTGGTTGTCCCCAACACATGTTCAGATTCCAAGGTGCATTAAATCATTGCATGCAAGTATTAAGAGAAAATTGACCAATGCATGTACTTTATGCATGCATGCATTGCAATTAATGCATTAAACCTATCTCTCGGGACTTCTCGCACGCACCATCGTGCCACCCACAAAAACTTGTACTCCGAGTTTAGTAGTACGTTATACAGGAAGAGAAGAGGTGCATGCACGCACTTGTCCTCTCACACACGCGTCTATTTTTTCTCGAAAAGGAGGATGATGACCCCCGGCCTCTGCATCTGGGAGTCACACACGCAAATTATTGAAATATATCGAGTGCAGTGCTTTGATGTGTCACGTCTACTCGTACATCAACGAGAAGTTTGATTATCCTATCCCTCACGGACTTAACTGCACATGCCTTTGGCTGTATGACAGGTTGGCCACACACCTGTAGGGCCCACCTGTCATACACGCAAAGGCAGGAGCGTCCCTCCCTCGCCCATGAGCGTGGTGGCTGGCAAGACTAGGAGAAGCTTTCGTTACACGCTCTCCCTCCCGCACGCGGTGGACATGCAGCAGTTCAATCGGTGTCAGATGGCCAGAAGCGTACTGTAGTACTCCTCCAGTGCATTAGTATTCCATCATTGTTTGACTTCCCGAAGTGGCGAAGAGCCAAGCGCAGCCCGGACGCTCGTGTGGCAGTTTCATGTGTATAGTAGTCTAGGATAGCGTGTATCGTGCCTGTAAGCTTAAAATCGTTGGGTCGGCTCCATGCTATGTGGCCGTCTCGAAGTTTTTTTAAAAAATTAAAATAGTCTTCTGGCCCTACCCGAAAACTGCCGCGCGTACTGCCCGGGAAAAGCCCCGCCCTCAACTTTTAACTACGCGAAAACAGTTCGAGCTTGTTCGTTCTATATAAATACAGTACTTACTGTATGTTTATTCACTCGTGGGGTTGTTCAATGAATGGAGGGGCGGGGAGCACAAGTGAACAATACTGTAGTACTACTAGTAGTAAGTAGGAGTCGTACAATAGTCACCTTAAATAGAGAGTTTCTTTTCTTTAATGCCACATACACAAATTGAAACGCTTGTTGTGGAGAGAAAAAAGATAATCACTCCACTATATATGGACGCAGGGGCTTGAGCGCTTGCTTTACTAGGGTTGCTCTCTTCATTCTCTCATCCTCTCCAGATATAAACAAGACAGCGGTAGCGACATTTTCTCTCTGCTCACCGCTGGTCACAGATCCGGTCGGATCCCTTCAGCCGGTGTGTGTAGAGGACTAAAAGGTGCATCATTCACGCGGTCATCGCCACCGAGGGAGGAAACCCACAGCTGCCGGAGGGGCCCGATCCTCTGCCCGTGCCGTTCTCTCCGACACATGGCCGGCTCGGGAGGTCCTCCGACCCTTCTTCCTCCCTGCCGTATTGTCCGCAGATCCGACCTGCCGCAGCCGACATCCCGGCGACCCTCAGGTATAAGTTCTTTGAAAGCGGCCTTGCTCTACTGCCCCAGCTCCCCACGTGTCTGCATGTGCATCTTTTTCTACTCCCATCAGCTCTTCCAAAGCCACCTAAATTTTTAGTATTATTAGAGGTAAAGCTACTTCATGCATTCGAATCTAGGGCTTTGTTCAAACAACAAAAAAAGGGGGGAAAGTTGTGAATCTAGGACTTGATTCAAAGAGGAAATAATATGGTGAAAGTAGTAGAGACCGGATACCCAACTGGTCTCTTGGTTGAAAAGGGAAATAATGGGAAAACGCAGTACAAACTGGATAAGGAACAGATATATTATTGGTTGAAAAAAGGATAGAAAGTGGCAGTTGGTGGACAAGTCAACAGAGTATGTCCAGGATTAGATTTGCTACCATCACATAGTAAAAGGTCTCCAGGATTAGATTTGCTGCCCTCATATAGTAAAAGGTCTCAGGATTAGATTTGCTGCCCTCACATAGTAAAAGGTCTCCAGGATTAGATTTGCTGTCCTCACATAGTAAAAGGTCTCCATGATTAGATTTGCTGCCCTCACATAGTACAACGGCACTCCTGCTGTTTTCCCCAGTATGATAAGTAAGTTTCTCCTTTACGCTGCTGAGTGTCCTGGTGTCCCCACGGTCCCATGCCCTTAAACCAACTCTTTAGCTGCTGTCGATTTACTGTGTCTGGTAAACAAGCAATGCCACCATTAAAGTAATCCCATATTTGAGGAATCTCATTGTTGATCGTAATGCTTCTGGTAACATGAAGCATCGCTGACGTTTTAAAATTTCTATTGTCCTTGCGTGATTGCCATGAACATAATTAAGATGCTTCTTTTCATTTTGTATATGTTTCGTATATTCTTATTGACCAGCAACTGTTTACTTTATATCTTTTTGTGCAGATAGGGATATCCATTTCACCTTGTTGCTATTGTGACCTTTTGGTGAACTGCAGAAAACACTTTTTTTGGAATGAGTGTCTTGTGCAGTTCAACTAAAATGTCACGTGGGCAACATCTCTCAATTTTGGTGGAACTGCACAAAATGGTGATTGGAGTTTCTAAAATCTCTGTCAAGTTCTGCTGGTAATCTCGTGCAACATTTTATTAGCCTTTGCAAGATGGAGCCGTCACTGTCACCACAATGGCACTTTATTTTAGTGGAACTGCACAAAAGGATAAGAAAATTATAGTTGCACCTTACATGAGCCGGACAGCCAACCTTAATGTTCCTCAATTTTAGTGCAACTACTAAAGAAGAACCTGCCAGTTCACAAGAGCAAGTACTTCTTGCTAGCTGAATGATGCAATCTTTGCTTCATTTCAGGTGAACTGCAGAAAAAGGTGCATGAATTGAATCATGGAACTCCAGGCAGACCTCATCCAAGTAGAGCTGGAGGTTGAGTTCAATGAGGCCGCTATTAAAGCGAAATCATGCTCTCCTGACTCCTTGTTTGTGTTGTGCAAACATGTTGTGCAAACAGGAATACTCAACTACAGATGTTGTGACGGTCAAGAGCATTCGCCAAGTTCTTTGATTGTATGACATGGCTAGCCAAGATGGATTTAATCCCGATATTCACTTTATCAAAAGGCTCTAATGGGTTGGTTCTGAATCTTGCAAGCTGGGAATCAGTGAGATGTGTAGGCATCTTTGTTGTACTTATTATTTGGATCTTATTTGTTGGTTCTGAATCTTGCAAGCTGGGAATCAATGAGATGTGTAGGCATCTTTGTTGTACTTATTATTTGGATCTTATTTGTTGGTTCTGAATCTTGCAAGCTGGGAATCAATGAGATGTGTAGGCATCTTTGTTGTACTTATTATTTGGATCTTATTTGTTGGTTCTGAATCTTGCAAGCTGGGAATCAATGAGATGTGTAGGCATCTTTGTTGTACTTATTATTTGGATCTTATTTGTTGGTTCTGAATCTTGCAAGCTGGGAATCAATGAGATGTGTAGGCATCTTTGTTGTACTTATTATTTGGATCTTATTTGTTGGTTCTGAATCTTGCAAGCTGGGAAACACGGCATGATAATGCAGAGGACAACAACCATAACAAACAGTTCAAACTCGGTAGTATTATCTTTTGTGAAAGTGCGACAAATGTGATGATCGTGTGTGTCCTGAGAATAATAATTCTAATTGTTGTGCATGTTGATCCTATGGCACTGATAGAACGAGCGAATGCATTGCTTGTTTTAAGTACAAATTTCTATTAAAGCTAATTAAATTTAAGTAAAGTGACCACTAACTCATGTTATTACAGTACCAATACAGACCCGCTCATGAACCGACGTGTGGCCGAGGGTGCATCTTCTGTCGGGCGTGCAGCGGACGAGGGAGGGGTAGTAACTGTTGTCGCCTGTACACACTCGGCTTACTGTTGAATCCAGTTCCCCAAGAGCTGAAAAACGAACTGCTGCCGCCGCCTACACACTCGTTCACTCGAAGAGACTCCAATGGCGATCCGAGGGGTGAGCCTGCTGGATATGGACTTCAGCAAGGAGTTCCCCTTTGAGTTCGCCGTTTAGTCATATGGCTGCACCAAGTTGAATGTGATGTACACCAACGATACGGACTCGGTGAAGCTCTGCCTCGCCTTAGTCCTATGGCTGCACCAGGTTCTGGAGCATTCGCCCATTTCATCGGCAGCGCAGACTGCACCTTCGCTATGGTGGAGAGAAGGAAGAACGCAATGATACAGACTCGGTGAAGCTCTGCCTCGCCTCAGTCCTATGGCTGCACCAGGTTCTGGAGCATTCGCCCGTTTCATCGGCAGCGCCGACTGCACCTTCGCTACGGTGGAGAGAAGGAAGAACGCGACGATTCGGCCATCTGGTGCAACAAGCTTGTCGACATCCAGAAGCAATACAAGATCATCAGCAACGGGCAGGAAAGGACTCCGTGGTTGACCTCGCTGAGACCATCATTGACCCCTGATACGCTAACATGAAAGAACACGACTTGAACACATGGGAGGTACCTCTGAATCTAGCCTACATAACCTACGCGGCCAAGGGCGCATACGCATGCTACGACATGTACATGCAGATCTTGGACATGAGGGTGTGTCTACTTCCCGTAACCGACGAGTACACGGACAGCCGCAGTGTCATGATCAAGCGTGCCAGGAAGGTCTAGATGTTGTACTTTATCTGTTTATAAGCACCTTTATCATGTGAGTGTTTCATGCATTAGCTTATGTGTCGTAATTATCTGTTTTGTCCAAAATATTTCTTTTAAGAACCCATTAACCTGATTGCTTTTTTAGTGGCAATTTGCTTATGTATGTAAACTAGTTCACTTGTCCTTAAAAAAACCTAGTTCACTCGACTGCCGTGCTTTGAATCTCCTTCCTCCCAACATATTCCCCTCCTCAGGTGGACCCAGCAGGTCTCTGAATTTTCTCCCACTTTCTTTTTCGATATAAACTGAGTTTTCTCCCAGTACTTTCCCCTAGAACCAACTCAACTGTCCCACGTCTAGCCTAAAAAATAATAATACCTCACGTACTATTAACTCATCAAATTAAAATGATATTTTATTTCGTAAGTTGAAAGTTCTTACAAAACAATAATAATAATTGTTTATATATAACTTGGCAAGTTAACTCCTAGTGATTGTGTACATAAGCTTGCAAAGATTTTACTGACGTGCAATCATGTGTTTATGTTTTTATAACATTTCTCCGTCTAGCCCAACATGATATTTTCACCCAGCCCAGCAAGTCCACGGCTTTCGAGAAAAACGCAAATGGGATTTAAATGGGCTGCATAGATGCTACATCATTGTTTCACCCAGCCCACCAAATGGACTAAAAAACAAATGGACTAACAGCTGGGTCCACGGCCACAGCCCAGTTTTTTTGTGATTTGCCAAGTAAGTCGCTTTGTCAGGCTTGTTGGGCTGCAAATCTTTCAAGACGAGGAGAGCTTTCATTCGGCTGGCCGAGAAAATGTCCCATCAGTAAGGAGAAATGGGTTGTACATTTTTAAAACACATCAAACCGGCAATTAGTTTCAAATATCTTTTTTTTCATTTCGAGATTTTAAATTACATTAATTTTTATGCGTGGAGAATTTGTTGGATTTTATATTGATATACATTTATTTTTAAAATCAGTTTGAATGTGAGTCGAAATTTCGGGATTAAAAACAATTCGGACCGCACCGAAATATGCAAAATTCCGTATAATTTTTTAACCGTGGCCACAATATGGGTTGTAATGCTAACAAAAAGAATATGAGCTCCAAAAAAAACCTTAAGAATTAGCAAATGGGTTGTATGCTGTTTTCCACAGATTTGAGGCTTTCTTAAAAAAAGGTTGACGCGCAAGCAGTGACTGTTGGATGGCCATCCAACGGCCGTCGTGCTTCTTCAATCTCTACTCTTCCTGCTCCAGCCACTCAAACAGGCGCCGGCGGGACTGCTTGCTCCCTCCTCCCCGTGGCCGGCTCTGCTATCGCGCAGGCCTCACCGCCCCACCGTACTCCCATCGCTGGCCTAGCCATCCCTCTACTCACCCACACCTGCTTTTATTCTCTGGTGACGGTAGACGAACCAGTAAACCCTCGTACAGTCGTACTCCCCTCCGCGTGGGAAACAACTGCCGAGTCTTCCCTGCCTCCGTGTCGTTCCCTTCCTAGGCCTCACCGTCGTCCACCGCCCTGGTGCTCTCGGCGCGGCCTGGTCAACGTGGTCAACAACCGACATGCATCTGAAGTGGAATTTACGGGGAGAGGCCGACAGCTGGGTCCACGGCCGCACGCAAGGAAATGCCTCCTTATTACGCGCAAAATAATGATTCCTCCACCTGACATCGGGGACCCACCGAAAGGGCCTCTGTATTTCGCGAAAAAACGTTACCGCCGTTGACAGCTCGGACCCACCAGCTATATCGTCGCACGCAAGGAAGTGCCTCCTCATTACGCACAAAAAAATGAATACTCCCCCTGTTAGCTGGGACCCAGTATAGTGGCAAGCTGACTTGTGGGCCTACTAAGTTGACGGGGACGGAGGGCTTTGTCAACTTAGTCAATATGCACGATTCTAGCTCCAGTGACCGTACGATGTCCATCCAACGGTCATAGTGCTTCTTCAACCTCTGGTCTTCTTGCTCCAGCCGCTCAAACCAGCGCTGGTCGTGCCTCGTGCTCCTGCCTCCCGTGGCCGGCTGCGATGCGGCGGAGGCCTCACCGCCCCCTACTACTCCCACCGCTGGCCAGGCCATCCCTCTACTCACCCACACCCCCTATTATTCTGCGGCGACGGCAGCCTCACACCGCAGCGAACCAGTGAACCCTCGTACTCCTCTACACGTGGGCATCCACTGCCGCATCTTCCCCGGCTCCGTGTCGTCCCCTTCCTAGGCCTCGCCGTCGTCCACCGCCCTGGTGCTCTCGGCGCGGCGTGGTCAACGTGGTCAAGGAACGGCTTCCATCGGACGTGGACCGTACGTGGAGAGGCTGACAACTGGGTCCACGGCCGCAGCAAGGAAGTGACTCCTTATTACGTGCAAAATAATTATTCCTCCACCTAACAGCGGGACCCACCGGACAGGCCACCGTATTTCCCAAAAAACGATTCCCCCTGACTGCTGGGACCCACCAGCTACATCTTCGCACGCAAGGAAGTGCGTCCGGGCAAAAAAACAAAACGATTCGCCCCTTGACTGCTGGGACCGACCAGCTACATCTTCGCAGGCAAGGAAGTGCCTGACAGTCGGGACCCGCCTGGTCGAAGCGTACGTAGCGTTGTCATTCTGGTCGGGAACGTGTACGTACATACTGGTCGATGTAGAGGCGCGCACGTGTCATAGTAGAGGCGCGCACGTGTCGTAGTAGAGGCGCGCACGTAGCATTTACACGTATATACAGCGGCTAGGGTGAAAGAAAGAAAATACGGCCACGTATGTGTACATACGGGCGGGGTCTCGAACGCCTACTCGCGCATACGTACGGCGCCGGCTCGTGTACATGGCTGGGTCGGAACGGAGAAACAGCGTCATCGTCGTGTTCATGGGGAGGCAACGGAATGCGTCGTGTTCATGGGGAGGCAACAGAATGCGTCGTTTTCATCGGGAAGGCTTGGACGGAACAGGCGATGGAAACGAGGCCTAGCGTACCGCAGAACGGAGGAAACAGCCTTGTGTTCGACCGGCCACGTTCGAAATGGGATCCTGTTCATCGAGAGGGGTCTGGCGTACCGCAAAACGGAGGAAACGGACCTCCTACGGTCGAAACAGGGGTCCTGTTGATCGGGAGGGGTGTGGCGTACCGCAAAACGGACGAAACGGACTTGTGTTGGAGCGCTACAGTCGAAACGGGGGTCCTATTCATCGGGAGGGGTGTGGCGTACCGCAAAACGGGACTCCACGAGATACTGTTCATCTCCACCATCGACCCCCTCCAGCCTCCACGAGCTACTGTTCATCCAGCCTCCACAGGCTCCTGTTCATCCAGCCTCCACCGCGCGCTACTCCACGGGCTACTGTTCAACCACCCCTCCACCATCTACTGTTCATCCAGCCCTCCACACCACGGGGTCCTATTCAACCACCCCTCCACGGGCACCCCTCCGCCGTCTACTGTTCATCCATCCCTCCACACCACGGGGTCCTGTTCAACCACCCCTCCACCGTCTACTGTTCATCCAGCCCTCCACACCACGGCGTCCTGTTCATCCACCCCTCCACGGGCACCCCTCCACGGTCTACTGTTCATCCAGCCCTCCACCACACCACGGGGTCCTGTTCATCCAGAGGCAACGCCACCACTCACTGTTCATCCAACCCCCCCCCCCCCCCCCCCCCCCCCCCCCCCCCCCCCGCAACGCTCACTGTTCATCCCATCGATCGGCTTCAGTTAGCAGCAGTAGCGAAGGAATCGCTCGATCGGGTTCAGTTAACAGCCATCGATCGATCGCTCGGGTTCAGTAACGCGTAGCCTACAGTGCAATCGCTCGGGTTCAGTTAGAGCCCAACGCCTCGCTCGGGTTCAGTTAGAGCCAATGCCTCGCACACACGCGCGTACGTGTACGAGAGAAACGCGCATCGCTCGGCCCCCGACCTCCCACCGTAACTGGGAATTTCCCAAAATTTTCCTCCCCCTCGCTTCTACCACGGTTTTTTCCGTCATGGACGGACCAAAGAATGTCATGCAGCTGCATCTCCGGCCCGCCCAGGACGAAAAGCCCATTTTCTGTCATGATTTTTTGTCATAGAAGTAGGAGCCCACCACATCTATGATGATACCGGGTTTTGTCACAATTATCGTCATAGAATTGTCATATGTATGACAAAACAAATTTTCGTTCGGCCCAAAATGTCACGGATGTGTCTTTTTTTGTAGTATTTACACCAATATGACCCAAACGGCAGTGCCACAAGTAAGTTGCACTATCATTATTAAACTTATATCTTTTAGCTTCAATACTATGAATATGTGTATCACTACTATCGAGATTCAACAAAAATAGACCACTCATCAAGGGTGCATGACCATGAAAGATATTACTCATATAAATAGCACAACCATTATTCTCTGATTTAAATGAATAACCATCTCTGATCAAACAAGATCCAGATATAATGTGCATGCTTAACGCTGGCACCAAATAACAATTATTCAGGTCTAAAACTAATCCCGAAGTTAGATATAGAGGTAGCGTGCCAACAGCGATCACATCGACTTTGGAACCATTTCCCACGCACATCGTCACCTCGTCCTTAGCTAATCTTTGCTTAATTCGTAGCCCCTATTTTGATTTGCAAATATGAGCAACAGAACCAGTATCAAATACCCAGGCGCTACTACGAGCATTAGTAAGGTACACATCAATAACATGTATATCAAATACCTTTCATTTTGCCATCCTTCTTATTCGCCAAATACTTGGGGCAGTTCCGCTTCAAGTGACCAGTCCCTTTGCAATAGAAGCACTCAGTCTCAGGCTTAAGTCCGGACTTGGGCTTCTTCACTTGAGCAGCAACTTGCTTATCCTTCTTCTTGAAGTTCCCCTCCTTCCCTTTGCCCTTTTTCTTGAAACTAGTGGTCTTGTTAACCATCAACACTTGATGCCCCTTCTTGATTTCTACCTCCACAGCCTTTAGCATCGCGAAGAGCTCGGGAATTGTCTTATACATCCCTTGCATATTATAGTTCATCATGAACCTTTTGCAGCTTGGTGGCAGTTGTAAGTGCATCTGGTGCCACCCCTAGTTGCTTTTGGAGTATTGATGACAAACCTAGTTGAGGGACTAATGTGTTTGTGAGAATTGCAGGATAACACAGGTAGAAGTCCCTCATTGATTCGGTTTTCCTACCAGAGATGACCCCTAAAAATGTATGAAGACATTCATGTCAAAGGTGGTATATGAAGATATTCTCATTGAAGACTATGACAAGAGAAGACATCGCATGAAGCCTATGGAGCTCGAAGACTCAGATCTTTCGTAGTTCTTTTTCTTCTTTATTGAGTCATAGGAACCACCGTACTGTTAAGTGGGGTCCAAGAGAACCAGTCAGAATGACTGAAGTGATGCTTAACCAAAACCTATGTCTTCGAGTGAAGACTATGAGAGCGAATCTTGTCCAGAGTCGGACAAGTCAACTTTGCTTGTAGCCCAAGTAAAGTTACCGTGTGTGTTTGAAATCTGACCGTTGGAACACGTGTCAGTTCCTTAGTGACCCAGGGTCATTTCGGACAAATCAGGTCGGGTTGCCTAGTGACTATAAATAGTCCACCCCCTACAACCATAAACGGTTGGCTGCTCAGAGTCAGAGTACGGCTTTTGTCGTGTGAGAGCAACCCACCTCGAAGCCTTTGAGAGAGAATCCCTTGCGAGGATAAAGCCCTAACCACCCAGAGCCAAAGAGTGTTAGGCAGCACTTAAGTCTTCCTGTCTGTGTGATCTGAAGACTTATTACACTTGAGGACTGTGAATCCTCCAGCCGGTTAGGCGTCACGTTCCGAGCATCCAAGAGTCATTGTGGATCGCCGGTGAACGAAGTCTGTGAAGGTTTGGGAGTCTACCTTGAAGACTTACCAGAGTGATTGGGCAAGGTCTGTGTGACCTTAGCTCAAGGGGAATACGGTGAGGATTGGGTGTCCTGAGCTGCGTGTTCAGGACTGTGTGTCCTCAGGTTTAAATACCTAGCTGCCCTAACCAGACGTACAGTTGTCACAGCAACTGGAACTGGTCCAACAAATCATTGTCTTCAAGAGTCACTGGTTTCATCCTTCCCTTCCCTTTACTTACTGTTGGTCCTTGTGAAGTCATCGTATAATTGCACTATCTTTTGTCTTCACTGAGTGACTGCTTGTTCTGATTGGCTTCTTAATATCTTCCTACCTGATCCTTACTACCTAGCTGCTATTAGTCATTGTGCTTTCACTTCATTGAATACTTGACTATGGTTTGCCTAGTGTAGTCTACCTTCCGCTGCATGGTAATAGGTTTATTCCTATCGTTTATCTTCGAAACTTTCATGTTTTGAAGACTTTCATAAAAATCGCCTATTCACCCCCCCCCTCTAGTCGATATAACGCACTTTCAATTGGTATCAGAGCAATCTACTCCCTTGTTCTGTGTGATTCGGTTTAACCACCTAGAGTTTTAGCTATGTCGACTACAGGGATAATTAAAGTCTCCGCTGCGTGCCCCGTCTTCGATGGAACTGAATATCCCTACTGGAAGAATAAGATGCGCATGCATCTTGAAGCCATTGACGTCGACCTATGGTATGTCGTCAAGAACGGCGTTCCCAAGGCTGGAGAAGGTGTCACTGCTGCTGACGCCAAGAAGTTTGTTCAACTGGACTCTACTGCCAAGAATATCATCTGTGGTCATCTGACCAAAGGACAGTATGGCCGCGTGAGTGCTTTGGAAACATCTAAGCTAGTCTGGGACTGGCGCTCCAAGGTCAACGAAGGCGTCTCAACCCAGAGAGATCAGAGAATCAGTGTCCTTCGCAACCTCTTCAACCGCTTCAAGAGAAATGACAATGAGAATGTCCAGCTCATGTTTGATCGACTCACTGACATCACAAATGAGCTTCAAGCTCTCGGCGCCATTGAGATCACCAAGCATGAAGTCGTCAAGACACTCCTGAGATCACTTGACAGCTCGTTTGACACCCTAGCCCTGATGATTCAAGAACGTCCGGACTTCAAGACACTCGATACGTCTGACATACTTGAGAGGCTCAACACACATGAGTTTCAGCTTTCTGAGAAAAGAGACATCTACGGTCCCAACTATGGGCGAACTCGTGCCTTGAAGGCAAAAGCTGTCTCCACATCTGAAGAAGAATCTGACAGCAGTTCTGATGATCCTGAAGACATTGGAAAGGAGCTTTCTATGCTTGTGAAGAAGTTCCAAAAATTCACCAAGAAAGGCTTCAGAAAGTCTTCACGATCAAGCTCAAGGAATGATGAAGCTTCTGCTCATGACTACAAGAAAAGATCATGCCACAAGTGCAAGAAACCTGGCCACTACATCTCTGAGTGTCCGCAGTGGGACAATGAGAACAAGAAGAAGAAGAAGAGCAAGGAGTATGACTCCGATGACAAGAAGAAGAAGAAATACTCAAAGTCCTCTTCCAAGTCTTCCTCCAAGTCTTCATCACACAAGAAGAGCTCATCTGGCAAGGCACGTGCGTTTGTTGGCAAGGAAATGGATTCAGAGGAGGAGTCCGCTTCTGAGGAGGCGGAGGTGGAGTCTGAGGAGGAGTCCGATTCTGGCATTGCGAGTCTGGCTACAGCATACATTGCCAAGTCCATCTTCAACACTGAAGACAATGACTCCATCACCGACACCGATGCAAATGACAAGGACTACTCCGCTCCTACCTACTGCTTCATGGCACACGGTGCCAAGGTAAACACACGCACTACTCACTATCAAACATCTAGTGACGATGACTCTGATTGTGGTTCCAAACCTAGCTACAAAACACTCGCTAAAATTGCAACTGAACAACAGAAAACCATGGAACACATTCAAAAACTGTTAGACAAAAGCGATGATCTATTAGACGCTGAAATGACTCAATCTCAGTCCTTAATTGAAGACATAAAAAATCTTCACGTTAAGTATGAGGAACTTGAAAGTCGCCATGAAACACCCTCAATAGCTCATGAAAAGCTTTCCTATGATTATCTTCAAAGGAAGCAAGATCTTGAGAAATTGAGAGCGGCTCATGAAGATCTTCAAAAAGAAAATGAGTTGCTTCGCACCGAACAGCTCAGTTCAGCTCAGGAAGGATTTGAACCACCATGTCTTAAATGCATTGAGCGTGATAATGCTACTTCTGTTGCTGAATGTTCTACTGTTGTTACTGTTGCAATATCTTCAACTGTTGATGTGGGAACTAACCCCTCTGCTGAGGATACCACTGCTATTGTTGATGAGAATGCTAGGTTGAAGACATTGCTTGAAACAGGGATGTACAAAAGTCTCAAAGGGCATTAGACACTATGTGATGTCCTCAAAAGGCAGATCCTGAACCGAAACCCTAGGAAAGAGGGGGTTGGGTTCGAAAGGAAAATGAATGTTGATGGCTCTTACTGGAAACCTGAGCAGTACCCCAAAACCACATGGGTTGCTGCAAAGGAACCTTCAGCAGATCCATCCACTCTATCTGGCTTCACTTGTGCTAACCCCATTGTTATTGATGAATCCTTTGATGCAAACTATAAACTGTTTAAGAATCAGAATGGTGAAGTGTTTGCTAGGTATATTGGTACTAACTGCAGGAATGGACCGCCTATGAAGAAGATCTGGGTGCCGAAAAGGTGTTTGGAGAATCTTCCTGTGAATGTCATCATGACACCACAGGTGAAGAAGACAAACCCCAGACCACAGTCTTCATACGGTCCAAAGGCTTCATACAGACAGAGGACTCACCTGAGTCGCACTAACGCAAATGTTTTGCAGGGAAGCCATACTCAGGCCTATGAATATGAGTGTGGTTCATCAAACCACCATGTTCATAAGACCAAGAACTATTATGCTTATTCTTAGGAGTACTATTGTCCTCCTACAAGACTTTTTGCTAGGGCTCCAAAGCCAAAGTTCTCAGATGCTGCACTTAGACTTATTGCTTCTAAGCCACCCTTGAAGATGTGGGTGGCTAAGAAAGCTTAACTCTCTTTTGCGGGGAAGGGTCTCCAGCAGAAAACCAAAATCGTCTGACGCTATTGCTGGGGACCTTAAACATCTTGTAGGGCACAAGATCAAATGCCAAAATGGTCTTACCATGTACTTCGTTCCTGAATCGCTTGCTACTCTCCCTATCAGTCCAAATCTCGATCTAAGCTTTCATAACCCACTGGTTCGTCAAATGTTTTTGCTTCACAATTCTCTTCGTGAAGCCTATCCCCCTAACTGCACTGTAGGGTACGACACCAGCATCTTCAGAATGGATTATTGATAGTGGGTGTACCAATCACATGACTGGCAAGAGAAGCCTTCTTATGGACTCAACCTTACGTCCATCCGACAAGAGTCACATCACATTTGCTGACACTGGTAAAAGTAAGGTATTGGGTCTAGGTAGAGTTGCAATCTCAAAGGATCAACACATGGATAAAGTCATGCTTGTTGAATCCCTTGGTTTCAACTTAATGTCTGTCTCAATGCTTTGTGATTTAAACATGATCGTGATGTTTGGAAATATCGTTGCCTTGTTCCAATGGAATCTGACAAGTCTCTAGTGTTTGAAGGGTATCGGAAAGATGATTTGTACGTGGTAGATTTCTCAGCAGGACCACAGCTTGCCGTATGTCTTCTAGCAAAAGCTTCAGAATTCTGGCTCTGGCATCGGAGGCTAGGGCATGCTGGCATGAGGAACCTCCACACCCTTGCAAAGAAGAAGCATGTCATAGGCATCGAGGGCGTCAAGTTCAAGAAGGATCACTTATGCGGTGCCTGTGAAGCAAGAAAGATGACGAGGGCCAAGCATCCCTCGAAGACAATCATGACAACAACTCGACCCTTCGAACTTCTCCACATGGATCTCTTTGGTCCCACTCATTACTCAACTCTTACTACTACTGCTTGTCTCTATGGCTTTGTCATTGTTGATGATTATTCTAGATATACTTGGGTGCACATAATCCTCTACAAAACTAAAGTGCAGGATGTCTTCAGACGCTTCGCCAATCGAGCAATGAACAACTATGGCGCCAAGATAAAGCACATCAGAAGTGACAATGGCACTGAATTCAAGAACACTGGCCTTGATACATATCTTGATACTTTGGGCATCACACATGAATTCTCAGCTCCGTACACGCCACAGCAGAATGGCGTCGTCAAACGCAAGAACAGAACACTCATTGAGATGGCCCGAACGATGCTAGATGAATACAAGACTCCAAGAAAATTCTGGCCTGAAGCCATTGATACTGCATGCCATACAATCAACCGTGTTTATCTTCACAAGCTTCTGAACAAGACATCTTATGAGCTCCTTACTGGCAAGAAGCCAAATGTCAGTTACTTCAGAGTATTTGGCGCCAGGTGCTGGATCAAGGACCCACATCACACTTCAAAATTTGCACCAAAAGCACATGAGGGTTTTATGCTTGGATATGGAAAGGATTCGCACTCCTACAGAGTCTTCAATCTCTTTCATTATAAAGTGGTTGAAACAGTGGATGTGCGGTTTGATGAGACTGACGGTTCACAAAGAGAGCACCTGCCAAATGTGCTTGATGAAGTTCCATCCAGTGAATCAATCAAACTTATGGGAACTGGAGAAATTATACCCTCTGAAGCTCAACCTGAAGAGGAACTTATCATCTCCGGACCCGATCAACCTGAAGACAATGCTCAGCCTAAAGATAATCCTTCTAACAATGACAATGATCAGCAAGAGCAAAATCTTCGCCCTGTACATCCTTGTGTTGCCAATGAAGTGCAGATTGAGAGAATAATTATAGCGTCAATGCACCCAGTCCACTCACTCATTCAAGGGCAACACAGCTAGCAAATTTCTGTGGGCACTTCGCATTCGTCTCAATAACAGAACCCAAGAAAGTTGAAGAAGCCTTCATGGAACCTGAATGGATTCAAGCTATGCAAGAAGAGCTTCAACAGTTTGAGCTGAATAATGTATGGGAACTGGTTAAGCGTCCTGATCCTCGGAAGCACAATATAATAGGCACCAAATGGATATACCGCAACAAGCAAGATGAGCATGGTCAAGTTGTCAGAAACAAAGCTCGTCTCGTTGCTCAAGGATATACTCAAGTTGAAGGGATTGACTTCGATGAAACATTTGCTCCTGTGGCTCGACTTGAAGCCATACGCATACTGCTGGCCTATGCAAATCATCATAACATACTTCTATATCAAATGGATGTGAAGAGCGCTTTTCTCAATGGCAAGATTGAAGAAGAAGTGTATGTTGCACAACCGCCTGGCTTTGAAGATCCAAAACATCCTGACATGGTATACAAGCTCAACAAGGCACTGTATGGCCTCAAACAAGCCCCTCGGGCTTGGTATGACACACTCAAATACTTCCTGAAGAGCAAAGGCTTCACACCTGGCTCCCTCGACCCCACTCTCTTCACGAAGACATATGATGGTGAACTATTTGTCTGCCAAATATATGTGGATGACATTATCTTCGGCTGCACCATTCAGAAATACAGTGAAGAGTTTGGATATATGATGCAAGAGCAATATCAGATGTCCATGATGGGAGAGCTAAAGTTCTTCCTCGGTCTTCAAATACGACAGCAACGCAACAACATATTCATATCTCAAGAGAAGTATCTCAAAGATTGCCTGAAGAAGTTCGGTATGCAAGACTGCAAAGGCTTCACAACGCCAATGCCAGCCAAACATCATCTAGGTCCCGACGACAATGGTAAAGAGTTCGATCAAAAGGTATACCGCTCCATGATTGGTTCTTTACTTTATCTATGTGCATCTAGGCCAGATATTATGCTTAGTGTTTGCATGTGTTCTCGATTCCAAGCGGCACCAAAGGAATCGTATCACTTAGCTGTGAAGCGAATTCTTCGATATTTGGCTCACACCTCAACTCTAGGATTATGGTATCCAAAGGGCTCAGAGTTTGATCTGGTTGGATTCTCGGATGCTGATTATGCTGGTGACAAGGTGGATCGCAAGTCTACATCAGGCACATGTCATTTTCTGGGACGATCACTTGTATGTTGGTCTTCAAAGAAGTAGAACTGTGTATCTCTCTCCACTGCTGAACCTGAATACAATGCTACTGGATCTTGCTGCGCTCAGCTTCTATGGATGAAGCAAACACTCAAAGACTACGGCATTCATCTGAAGCAAGTGTCACTCTACTGCGACAACGAAAGCGCCATCAAGATTGCCAACAACCCAGTTCAGCACTCGAAGACAAAGCACATTGAGATTCGTCATCACTTTCTCAGAGATCATGTTGTGAAGGAAGACATTGATATCATACACGTCAACACTGAAGAGCAATTGGCAGATATCTTCATCAAGCCCTTGGATGAGAAGAGATTTCGCAAGTTATGGTGTGAGCTAAATATCTTGGAATCCTCAAATGTCCTGTGATTAGGCACACATCCTAACACTTATGCATATTGATGACTTAGATGTGCAACACACGAAGTAAAGTATATCTTCAATTAATGAATACATGCATTCTAAGTGTGAATACATTAATGAGGAATTTGACTTCGGAGCACCATGATAATTGTGCGCCGTGTCTGGGTCTAATACTTCCTATACGGTGGGTAACGCCACCATCAAATGTTCTGTTTGAAGTGTTTCACTCATGGCGTTACATTTGCTATGTCTTCACATTTGGTTTGGCTTCAATCTCACCATGTCTTCATGATTATCTTCACTATGTTGATTATATATATATATACTAGTGTTCTGTCCTCTACAACATTCACTTATAGCTATGTCTTCTTGTTGAATCTTTTGAACTAAGTGAATGTGATGGACCCTAACCTCTCTATGCTTTCTATCTCAAAATCTATCTCTCCAAATCATATGCATTCTTTTGAACCTGTCAAATGTCTTCTCTGTGTCCTTGTCAGCAGAAGATACAGAGACAAACATTAAGTCCGCTTTCAATGCTAATTCCTTCACCTGAAACCCGGAGAAGTGGGAACGACCACCCGACAATCCAGGCGTGCGTGGGACGTGGAACAACCTCCGATATGCTGCATGATGGCCACGTGTTCCTCAGATGTGAATCGCCAGGGGCACCTGTGTAATAACACTGAGCCGCCCCTGTCCCTATAAATACGCGCCACACCACAGTCATTATCTCTTCTTTCACTCTCGCACGAACCCTAGCGCCACCGCTAGCACTCGACGACACCGGCGACGAAGCGCTTAGCTGCCGCAACCTCTCCGACGCCGTCTTCACGCCGACCGCGGACATCGTCTTCTCCGCCGTCACCGTAGGTGTCCTCCATCGCCAAGTTAGGGCACGGACGATCGGGCTGCTCGGCCTCCTCTTCCACTCCGTATAGCAGTTCTTCGTGTGGTAAATAAAACTTCCTTTTTATGGCCCCTTTGATCCTATAGATTCGTCACTTTCTACCACAAGCAGTTTCTGTTCACACAAGTTGGATCTATTTCATACTGCATCTCATAATATGCCTAGTATATTCACTTATGCTTCACAAAGTAGTTAGATTCCTCACTTGTACTGATCCATGGATTCGTACAAATCTGGAACCAACTCCTTATCTATGAGTGAATGTCTTCGCACGATGAGGTCAATGTCTTCTAAACTGATTTATCTTCAAAATCTTCTGAGAATGCATATGACCTCTTCCCCTTCCCTCGCACCTTAATGCTGTCACGGGTACATGTCCGTGGGAGAATCCCTTGGTTCTCATAGTCTGCATTCATTTGCAGAATTCTTACAGTATCACATAAATTCTCCCAAAGCCAGTTCCTATTTGTCCAGCAAGCGAAAGCCTTTGAAGCCTTTGAATGTATTGAAGCCATTCAGTTTAAAGTTCATGGCTTCAGAGAAATCAGCAAGGAAGGGTGGCAGAAAGCGTCAAGGAGAAACATCAAGAGATCTGCCCGATGACCTCTCAGAGCTATACAAGACAGATCCTGAAGAGGATTATAATCAGCGCAAGACACGAATCCAATGGATTCGACGATATTGGGCAGAACAGTGGTTCAAGTATAGATTTGTGACAAAGGAATATGCTGAAAAGAATGCCATCAAGCGACCATGGGGAGACATCCTCTACAAAAATCTTCAACCCAGGTCCAGAGATGAAGCCATTGAACAAGGCTTCTATCCCTGCATGGTCCGTGGACCACAGCCTGCGGATGCTGACCCATCATCACTGCTATGGTGTCGTGACGACAATCTGTTCAAGCGCAACTTCTAGTTTGCCCAGAATTCGGCAAAGCAGAACAAGAAGTATTTGGGATTAGACTTCAACCCTGGTCCCTCTGCTCCCCGTGCCGATGGCACTCGCGAAGCTGAACCCAATTTTCTTGGGCCCTTCTACAACTTGGAAGGTCTCATCACTCATATCGTGGTTCAAGGGACAGCCGTGAATGAGCCTGCAGATGACGCTGAATCAGATGAAGCGCCTACAGCACCGAAGCCAAAGAAGTTGAAGCAGCCTAAAGTTCAAAGCCTGCCTCTGCACCAAAAATCTCACGGGCGAAGCCACTTGCTACTGCACCTCCTGAAGACAGTGTGCAGTCTAAAGATTTGTCACGCATCTCCAAGCCCCAGAAAGTCAAGATGCCTCTGCCACACACCGGCCAAGAAATGACAGCTGCTGCTATTCTACGCAATGATGCCATCGATCTGTCCAGTGATGAAGATCTTGAAGATGATGCTCTTGAGCAACTGATCAAGAGCAAAGAAGAAGCAGAAATCTTCAATGATCTGCCTCTCTTTGACGTGGCAATCATTCACAACTTCATTGATGAGTGGTTTGACACGCCCAACCTCAGCTTCGAAGACCTGCAACTTCCAATTGGCCTCAGTGTCGCCTTCCATGGCGCCATTGCTTTAGAGCTAACTCTAGCTCAGCGCATCGTTGAACTGAAGCAAAATATTGACTTTGAGAAAGCTCAGTTCAAGAAGCATATGGCCAAGCTCAGTGTGCAAGAGGTGAAAAACTTCAAGATTATGCTGCACGAGCTCAAAGAAGCCTTTCTCAAGAAACGTGCAGAAGCTCAGGGTTCGCGTGAGCGCATGAAGAGCCTGGCTGACAAATGTGTGCAAGGCTACAACGAGGCTAAGAAGCGCAAGGCCCTTGGGCGTCCGGGCATTGATCCCAGGGTGGCTGCTAAGCAGAAGAAGAAGCCCACTGTGGCCGAACCCAACGCACCAAGGCAGGAAGCAGATCCCATTGTCTTCCCAACTAGCATGACTGGCTCGAAGCCAAAGGCCAAGTCAACCGCTTCAGAACTGAAGAAGACGAGGACTGCTAAGGCTGAATCCAGAAAGAGGAAACATTCTGAAGCCTCTGATGCTGCTCCCTCCAAGAAGAAGTGGAAGACCAAGAAGGAACGGGCTGCTCCCACAGAGCCCTTAATTGTTGAACCCATCTCCATGGTTCATCCTGACGCTGAACGTCAAGAGCACCAACTGACTGTCCATGAGCCTACTTCCACAGAGGCTCATGAAGCTGAAGACTTTCCAGCAGCTGATCCCACCGCTGCTGAAGACATTGGTCACCATGACCATGTTGAAGATGATGCACTTCTTCTCAGATCGAGCACCAAAAGGTATCATCGCCTGTGCTTACGCACAACGAACTCATCAGCATTGGTCGTCCTCTGACGCCAATTGCTCAGGATGCATCATGGGCTGATCACCCACAAGCACAAGAGGAAGATGACTTTGAGGCCCAGCCAACTCCAACTCCACAGGCGTTGCCAGCGTTACGCAGGCTTCGCAAAGGACCAAGGCCTCCAGTCTCTGAGTCTAAAGATAAAGCTGCTGAAGACATTCCGGCTGCATCATTCGATGAAGAAGAAACCCCAAGAGTTGCTACACCCCCATCTCACCAAGAAGCTGTTCTCGAGAAGAATGTGACTGTGACCGACCCTCCAGCTCATCAAGTGGAGGTTGAGAATCTTGAGGCTGCCACCACCAACACCAATGAAGCCACTGATGCTGTCATGGCTGAAGCAAATGTGGAGCCTCCACCAACCCAAGAACCAGAAGTCAGCGAAGCCAATGATGCTACTGCTTCTGTTCCTGCACCTGCTACTGGTCCTCAGTTTGACTATCATGTTGAGCATAGGCCTCAGGTACAGAAGCCAATTCCAAGGTTGCCCAGGTTTCCAGGTCCTGCATCAGCACCTGGATCCTTCAATGTCAATGGCTTCAAAGTAGATAACACTTTCTTCAATAGCTCCAAGAACCCCTACTCAAGGGAAAGAATATCTTCTGATCGGTTCTGGAGCTATCCGCAGCGAAGCTAATACTCCTGCATTTTGTACAATCAAGGTCGCATCTTTCCACATAAGCGTCTTGACACCGAAGCAATAGCTGGTTTGCCCTGTCTGGAAGAAGCTATGGATTGCTTCAAAGAGGTTGGATTGTTGTTGTTTGTCACCGACCAAGAGCACTGGAATGAAGAGTTGCTGCTCCAATTCTATGCCACACTTCACATCTGTGGGTACAACAGAGATCCGAAGACTTGGGTCCTGGAGTGGATGACAGGAAATGTCCAACACGAAGCCAAAGCCTTTGATATCATTGAGCTCACTGGTCTGCCCACTCCTGGCGATCTCTACGAACCTGGCTGTCAGCTTCACAGTGAAGCTATGGAGAGCATCCTTCAGAAGCCTGAACCAAACATGAGTCAGATGCTCAGTATGATGAATCCCTTGCCACAAGATGCGGCATATCCTAAGGAGTTCTTTGTTGAAGACCTTGAGTATCTGCCAAGGACTATTTATCACATCATAAGGCGAACTCTCTGGCCCATCAAAGGACATTCTCCACATGCCAAGCTGGAAGGTGCAATGAAGACTTTGGCCTTCTATATTCTTCATGGCAAATGCTTCAATGCAGAGGACTTTTTCATCCGCCAACTTGCTGCATCAGGCTCTGATCTTTTTGGCTTGAAGTTCTACGCTCCATGGATAATGCGGCTGATTAAACTCCACTCCGCTATCTCATATCAGCCATCTGCTCGTAATCATCGGATCTTTCTGCCTGATGTGGATATGTCCGTTGAAGCCATTTATCCTAAGCCTGCCAAGGAGCCTCTTAGTCTTCAGAATGCGGAGCATCAAAGTTTCTCTCAAAACATTGAAGGAGTTGAAGCAATCACTCGTGTTTATCCTCTGGCTGGAACTACACGTGCACCTCATCGTGCCCTTACTGAAGCCACCGAAAGCACTATTGCCCAACGACCCAAGAAGCGATCTCGTGTTCTCAATGACCGAGAGCTTCTGGTGGCTCTTCATCAGAAACAGGATAGGCATCATGACTGGCTGAAGCGCCAAATGCAAAGCCTCTTGGTGGATGTTAACCGCATTCGCAATCTTGCCACCAAGAATGCCTTTGTTGCCCATGAAACCTCTCGACGCACATGGAAAGGGCTGACACTTATGTGCTCTCAAGATGATCTTCACGAGGATGGCTTCTCTGAACGCTTCAAGTTTGACTCCACACCTCCTCGAAGGGCAGTGCTGCGACGAACTCCATCTCTTGAAGACTCTGAGTTCTCTTCCTCTGCGGCAACTGTGAATGCCAGAGTGATCGAGGACGAAGACGATGCTACTGTTGGGGAACGTAGCAATAATTCAAAATTTTCCTACGTGTCACCAAGATCTATCTATGGAGAAACCAACAACGAGGGGAAGGAGAGTGCATCTACATACCCTTGTAGATCGCTAAGCGGAAGAGTTCAAGAGAACGGGGTTGATGGAGTCGTACTCGTCGTGATCCAAATCACCGATGATCCTAGTGCCGAACGGACGGCACCTCCGCGTTCAACACACGTACAGCCCGGTGACGTCTCCCATGCCTTGATCCAGTAAGGAGAGAGGGAGAGGTTGAGGAAGACTCCATCCAGCAGCAGCACAACGGCGTGGTGGTGGTGGAGGAGCGTGGCAATCCTGCAGGGCTTCGCCAAGCACCACGGGAGAGGAGAAGGACTTGGGAGAGGGGAGAGGGCTGCGCCAGAACATTGGTATGGCTACCCTCCCACCCCCCACATATATATAGGGGCAAGGGAGAGAGGGGGGCGCAGCCTTGGCCCTTCCTCCAAGGAAGGGTGCAGCCAGGGAGGAGTCCCTCCTCCCCAAGGCACCTAGGAGGTGCCTTCCCCCTTTAGGACTCTTCCTTTCCTTATCTCTTGGCGCATGGACCTCTTGGGGCTGGTGCCCTTGGCCCATATAGGCCAAGGCGCACCCCCTTACAGCCCATGTGGCCCCCCGGGGTAGGTGGCCCCACCCGGTGGACCCCCAGGACCCTTCCGGTGGTCCCGGTACAATACCGGTGACCCCGAAACTTGTCCGGTGACCAAAACAGGACTTCCCATATATAAATCTTTACCTCCGGACCATTTCGGAACTCCTCGTGACGTCCGGGATCTCATCCGGGATCCGAACAACATTCGGTAACCACATACAAACTTCCTTTATAACCCTAGCGTCATCGAACCTTAAGTGTGTAGACCCTACGGGTTCGGGAGACATGCAGACATGACCGAGACGTTCTCCGGTCAATAACCAATAGCGGGATCTGGATACCCATGTTGGCTCCCACATGTTCCACGATGATCTCATCGGATGAACCACGATGTCAAGGACTTAATCAATCCCGTATACAATTCCCTTTGTCTATCGGTACGATACTTGCCCGAGATTCGATCGTCGCTATCCCGATACCTTGTTCAATCTCGTTACCGGCAAGTCTCTTTACTCGTTCCGTAACACATCATCCCGTGATCAACTCCTTGGTTACATTGTGCACATTATGATGATGTCCTACCGAGTGGGCCCAGAGATACCTCTCCGTCACACGGAGTGACAAATCCCAGTCTCGATTCGTGCCAACCCAACAGACACTTTCGGAGATACCCGTAGTGTACCTTTATAGCCACCCAGTTACGTTGTGATGTTTGGCACACCCAAAGCACTCCTATGGTATCCGGGAGTTGCACAATCTCATGGTCTAAAGAAATGATACTTGACATTAGAAAAGCTTTAACATACGAACTACACGATCTAGTGCTATGCTTAGGATTGGGTCTTGTCCATCACATCATTCTCCTAATGATGTGATCCCGTTATCAAAAACATCCAATGTCCATGGTCAGGAAACTGTAACCATCTATTGATCAACGAGCTAGTCAACTAGAGGCTTACTAGGGACATGGTGTTGTCTATGTATCCACACATGTATCTGAGTTTCCTATCAATACAATTCTAGCATGGATAATAAACGATTATCATGAACAAGGAAATATAATAATAATCATTTTATTATTGCCTCTAGGGCATATTTCCAACAGCTACTTCACCGCCCCCTCCTTCAGCACGCTTCGACACTGCTCCAAGTTCTTCTGCAACGCCGAACACCACCGACGACCCTGCTGCTTCACCTACTCTTCATGGGAACGAGTAGATGCTCTATGTCTTCAAACCTTTTTGGTCCTTACTGACAAAAGGGGGAGAAGCATATGAGTTTGATAGTCTTCAAACGGGTCCACATGGGCGGTTGCTTTATATTTTGCCTCGTGTTTACAACTCTCGTTTTGATACATTTGGTTCTTTGAGTTGTAACACTTAAACTCGATGGTCGTCTGCTACTTATTTGCTACTTTGTGATGCGATGATAAATTCCGCATGTGCGACGATAAATTCCGCACTTAGATCATTTTGCAGACGTCCATTTTCCATTATGCATCTCATTATCTTCACATACCTTCACATGCATAATGAATTGTCATCATAAGTTGAAGAGGATCTCCACGAGTACAACCTGCCATGTGCATTTGCATTCCAAAAGCAAATTACTTATATGCACATCTTCAGGGGGAGCCCTTGCAACTTATGAAGACAATTCCTTATCCTTTATAATTTCACATATTATATTCCCGGTTGAAAACTTCAACTAGTTTGTCATCAATCACCAAAAAGGGGGAGATTGTAAGTGCATCTAGTGCCACCCCTAGTTGGTTTTGGAGTATTGACGACAAACCTAGTTGAGGGACTAATGTGTTTGTGAGAATTGCAGGATAACACAGGTAGAAGTCCCTCGTTGATTCGGTTTTCCTACCAGAGATGACCCCTAAAATGTATGAAGACATTGATGTCAAAGGTGGTATATGAAGATATTCTCATTGAAGACTATGGCAAGAGAAGACATCGCATGAAGCCTATGGAGCTCGAAGACTCAGATCTTTCGTAGTTCTTTTTCTTCTTTATTGAGTCATAGGAACCACCGTACTGTTAGGTGGGGTCCAAGAGAACCAGTCAGAATGACTGAAGTGATGCTTAACCAAAACCTATGTCTTCGAGTGAAGACTATGAGAGCGAATCTTGTCCAGAGTCGGACAAGTCAGCTTTGCTTGTAGCCCAAGTAAAGTTTTCGTGTGTGTTTGAAATCTGACCGTTGGAACACGTGTCAGTTCCTTAGTGACCCAGGGTCATTTTGGACAAATCAGGTCGAGTTGCCTAGTGACTATAAATAGTCCACCCCCTACAACCATAAATGGTTGGCTACTCAGAGTTAGAGTACGGCTTTTGTCGTGTGAGAGCAACCCACCTCGAAGCCTTTGAGAGAGAATCCCTTGCGAGGATAAAGCCCTAACCACCCAGAGCCAAAGAGTGTTAGGCATCACTTAAGTCTTCCTGTCTGTGTGATCTGAAGACTTATTACACTTGAGGACTGTGAATCCTCCAGCCGGTTAGGCGTCACGTTCTGAGCATCCAAGAGTCATTGTGGATCGCCGGTGAACGAAGTCTGTGAAGGTTTGGCAGTCTACCTTGAAGACTTACCAGAGTGATTGGGCAAGGTCTGTGTGACCTTAGCTCAAGGGGAATACGGTGAGGACTGGGTGTCCTGAGCTACGTGTTCAGGACTGGGTGTCCGGGACTGTGTGTCCTCAGGTTTAAATACCTAGCCGCCCTAACCAGACGTACAGTTGTCACAGCAACTGGAACTGGTCCAACAAATCATTGTCTTCAAGAGTCACTGGTTTCATCCTTCCCTTCCCTTTACTTACTGTTGGTCCTTGTGAAGTCATCGTATAATTGCACTATCTTTTGTCTTCACTGAGTGACTGCTTGTTCTGATTGGCTTCTTAATATCTTCCTACCTGATCCTTACTACCTAGGTGCTATTAGTCATTGTGCTTTCACTTCATTGAATACTTGACTATGGTTTGCCTAGTGTAGTCTACCTTCCGCTGCATGGTAATAGGTTTATTCCTATCATTTGTCTTCGAAACTTTCATGTTTTGAAGACTTTCATAAAAATCGCCTATTCACCCCCCCTCTAGTCGATATAACGCACTTTCAGCAGTGATTGAAGAACTCTGTCAATGACATTATCAACAGGAGGATTAACTCCCAGTTGAGTCAAGTGATTGTGGTACCCAGACATTCTTGTTGGAAGTATGCCCTAGAGGCAATAATAAAATGGTTATTATTATATTTCCTTGTTCATGATAATTGTCTATTGTTCATGCTATAATTGTGTTATCCGGAAATCGTAATACATGTGTGAATACATAGACCACAACATGTCCCTAGTGAGCCTCTAGTTGACTAGCTCGTTGATCAATAGATGGTTACGGTTTCTTAACCATGGACATTGGATGTCATTGATAATGGGATCACATCATTAGGAGAATGATGTGATGGACAAGACCCAATCCTAAGCATAGCACAAGATCGTGTAGTTCGTCTGCTAGAGCTTTTCTAAGTGTCAAGTATCATTTCCTTAGACCATGAGATTGTGCAACTCCTGGATACCGTAGGAGTGCTTTGGGTGTACCAAACGTCACAACGTAACAGGGTGGCTATAAAGGTACACTACAGGTATCTCCGAAAGTGTCTGTTGGGTTGGCATGAATCGAGACTGGGATTTGTCACTCTGTATGACCGAGAGGTATCTCTGGGCCCACTCGGTAATGCATCATCATAATGAGCTCAGTGTGACTAAGTAGTTGGTCACGGGATCATGCATTACAGAACGAGTAAAGTGACTTGCCGGTAACGAGATTGAACGAGGTATTGGGATACCGACGATCGAATCTCGGGCAAGTAACGTACCGATTGACAAAGGGAATTGTATACGGGATTGCTTGAATCCTCGACATCGTGGTTCATCCGATGAGATCATCGTGGAACATGTGGGAGCCAAAATGGGTATCCAGATACCGCTGTTGGTTATTGGCCGGAGAGTTGTCTCGGTCATGTCTGCATGGTTCCCAAACCCGTAGGGTCTACACACTTAAGGTTCGATGACGCTAGGGTTATTAGGAAGACTTGTATGTGATTACCGAATGTTGTTCGGAGTCCCGGATGAGATCCCGGACGTCACGAGGAGTTCCGGAATGGTCCGGAGGTGAAGATTTATATGTAGGAAGTTGTCATACGGTCACCGGAAAGGTTCGGGGGCATATCGGTATTGTACCGGGGCCACCGGAGGGGTTCCGGGGGTCCACCGGGAGGGGCCATCTCTCTCGGAGGGCCTAATGGGCCGTAGAGGAAAGGGAACCAGCCCTACATGGGCTGGGCGCATCCCCCCCCCTTGGGCCCATGCGTCTAGGGTTGGGGGGAAACCCTAAGGGGGGGCGCCCCCCTTGCTTGGGGGGCAAGCCCCCTCCCCTTGCCCCCCCCTCTAGATCTCATCTAGAGGGGTCCGGCCCCCTTCCTCCTTCCCCTATAAATAGAGGGGCAAGGGGAGAGCTGCACACCGACATCCAAGGCGCATCCCCTCCCTTCCCCAACACCTCTCCTCCTCCGCAAGAGCTTGGCGAAACCCTGCCGGAGTACTGCTGCTCCACCACCACGCCGTCGTGCTGTTGTTGGAGCCCTCTTCCTCAACCTCTCCCTCTTCCTTGCTGGATCAAGGCGCGGGAGACGTCCTCGCTCCGTACGTGTGTTGAATGTGGAGGTGTCGTCCGTTCGGCGCTAGGATCATCGGTGATTTGGATCACGACGAGTACGACTCCATCATCCCCGTTCTCTTGAACGCTCCCGCTCGCGATCTGCAAGGGTATGTAGATGCACTCCTCTTCCCCTCGTTGCTAGATGACTCCATAGATTGATCTTGGTGATGCGTAAAAAAATTTAAATTTCTGCTACGATCCCCAACAATTCTGAGTATATGTTCACTAACAGAACTATTCTCCTCCATTTTGTAGCTGTAGAACTTATTGGAGACTTCATATCTCTCAATTCGGGCATTTGCTTGAAATATTAACTTCAACTCCTGGAACATCTCATATGCTCCATGACGTTCAAAACTTCGTTGAAGTACTGGTTCTAAGCCATAAAGCATGGCACACTGAACTATTGAGTAGTCATCAGCTTTGCTCTGCCAAGCGTTCATAACATGCCAAAGGGGGTTTTCCTCAGACGATTGGCACCAGAATAAAAAAAAGGTCCAGTGTTGCTCCTGCAGCGGGTTTGGCACTCAGCGGTGCTTCCAGGATGTAATTCTTCTATGCAGCAATGAGGATAATCCTCAAGTTACGGACCCAGTCCGTGTAGTTGCTACCATCATCGTTCAACTTAGCTTTCTCTAGGAACGCATTAAAATTCAAAGGAATAGTAGCATGGGCCATTGATCTACAATAGCATAGACATGCAAGATACTATCAAGTGCTAAGTTCATGATAAACTAAAGTTCAATTAATCATATTACTTAAGAACTCCCACTTAGATAGACATCCCTCTAATCATCTAAGTGATCACGTGATCCATATCAACTAAACCATGTCCGATCATCACATGAGATGGATTAGTTTTCAATGGTGAACATCACTATGTTGATCATATCTACTATATGATTCACGCTCGACCTTTCGGTCTCAGTGTTCCAAGGCCATATCTGCACATGCTAGGCTCGTCAAGTTTAACCCGAGTATTCTACGTGTGCAAAACTGGCTTGCACCCGTTGTGTGTGAACATAGAGCTTATCACACCCGATCATCATGTGGTGTCTCGGCATGACGAACTGTAGCAACGGTGCATACTCAGGGAGAACACTTATACCTTGAAATTTAGTGAGAGATCATATTATAATGCTACAGCCGTACTAAGCAAAATAAGATGCATAAAGGATAAACATCACATGCAATACCCAAAATGACTACCCAGTCATTCAATATGCGGACGACATGGTCCTTGCAATGTCGGCTTGTCCCATCCAGGCTACAACCATCAAAAATATTTTGTCCGACTGCCACTTCTATTGGCTTAAAAATTAACTTCCACAAATCCACACTTGTCCCGATCAACTGTGATGAGACACTGTACACCAACTTGGTGAATATTTTCGGATGTGTTGTGGGAAAGATGCCATTTACTTACCTTGGCCTCCCCATGGGGACTACTAAACCATCCAGCATGATCTTATGCCTATGGTTTGTCGGGTGGAAAGAAGGCTCTGAGCAACACTTAATATGATATCCTATGGTGGCAAGCTATCTCTGCTCAACTCGGTCATTACCTCACTTATCATCTTCGCTATGTGCACGCTCAAACTTCCAGCTGGAATTATTGAACTCTTGGACAAGATACGTCGAAAATGTCTGTGGAAAAAGAAAACGGATCAAGGTGACAAATGCACTTCCCTGGCTGCTTGGGACATGGTCTGCAAACCAAAAATATGTGGTGGTCTTGGGGTTCTAAATCTGAAAATCCAGAATGAGGCCTTACTCCTCAAGTTTCTACATAAGACTTGTATGTGATTACCGAATGTTGCTTGGAGTCCCGGATGAGATCCCAACGTCACGAGGAGTTCCGGAATGGTCCGTAGGTGAAGATTTATATGTAGGAAGTTGCCATACGGTCACCGAAAAGGTTCGGGGGCATATCGGTATTGTACCGGGGCCACCGGAGGGGTTCCGGGGGTCCACCGGGAGGGGCCACCTCTCTCGGAGGGCCTAATGGGCTGTAGAGGAAAGGGAACCAGCCCTACATGGGCTGGGCGCATCCCCCCCTTGGGCCCATGCGTCTAGGGTTGGGGGGAAACCCTAAGGGGGGCGCCCCCCTTGCTTGGGGGGCAAGCCCCCTCCCCTTGCCCCCCCCTCTAGATCTCATCTAGAGGGGTCCGGCCCCCTTCCTCCTTCCCCTATAAATAGAGGGGCAAGGGGAGGGCTGCACACCGACATCCAAGGCGCATCCCCTCCCCTCCCCAACACCTCTCCTCCTCTGCAAGAGCTTGGCGAAACCCTGCCGGAGTACTGCTGCTCCACCACCACGCCGTCGTGCTGCGGTTGGAGCCCTCTTCCTCAACCTTTCCCTCTTCCTTGCTGGATCAAGGCGCGGGAGACGTCGTCGCTCCGTACATGTGTTGAACGCGGAGGTGCCGTCCATTCGGTGCTAGGATCATCGGTGATTTGGATCACTATGAGTACGACTCCATCATCCCCGTTCTCTTGAACGCTTCCGCTCGCGATCTACAAGGGTATGTAGATGCACTCCTCTTCCCCTCGTTTCTAGATGACTCCATAGATTGATCTTGGTGATGCGTAGAAAATTTTAAATTTCTGCTACGATCCCCAACAGTGGCATCATGAGCTAGGTCTATGCGTAGTTTCTATGCACGAGTAGAACACAAGTTGTTGTGGGCGTTGATTTTGTCAATTTACTTGCCGTTACTAGTCTTATCTTGATTCGGCGGCATCATGGGATGAAGCGGCCCGGACCGACCTTACACATACGCTTACGTGAGACTGGTTCCACCGACTGACATGCACTAGTTGCATAAGGTGGCTAGCGGGTGTCTGTCTCTCCCACTTTAGTCGGATCGGATTCGATGAAAAGGGTCCTTATGAAGGGTAAATAGAATTGGCATATCACGTTGTGGTTTTGGCGTAGGTAAGAAATTTTCTTGCTAGAAACCTATAGCAGCCACGTAAAAACTTGCAACAACAATTAGAGGACGTCTAACTTGTTTTTACAGCATATGCCGTGTGATGTGATATGGCCAAAAGGATGTGATGAATGATATATGTGATGTATGAGATTGATCATGCTCTTGTAATAGGAATCACGACTTGCATGTCGATGAGTATGACAACCGGCAGGAGCCATAGGAGTTGTCTTAATTTATTTATGACATGTGTGTCAACTTATACGTCATGTAATTACTTTACTTTATCGCTAACTGTTAGCCATAGTAGTAGAAGTAATAGTTGATGAGACAATTCATGAAGACACGATGATGGAGATCATGGTGTCATGCCGGTGACGACGATGATCATGGTGCCCCGAAGATGGAGATCAAAAAGGAGCAAAATGATATTGGCCTTATCATGTCACTATTTGATTGCATGTGATGTTTATCATGTTTTACATCTTATTTCCTTAGAACGACTGTAGCATAAATAAGATGATCCCTCGCAATAATTTCAAGAAAGTGTTCTCCCTAACTGTGCACCGTTGCTAAGGTCCGTTGTTCTGAAGCACCACGTGATGATCGGGTGTGATAGGTTCTAACGTTCGCATACAACAGGTGTAAGCCAGATTTACACACGCAAAACACTTAGGTTGACTTGACGAGCCTAGCATGTACAGACATGGCCTCGGAACACGAAAGACCGAAAGGTCGAACATGAGTCGTATAGAAGATACGATCAACATGAAGATGTTGACCGATGATGACTAGTCCATCTCATGTGATGATCGGACACGGCCTAGTTGAATCGGATCATGTATCACTTAGATGACTAAAGGGATGTCTATCTGAGTGGGAGTTCATTAAATAATTTGATTAGATGAACTTAATTATCATGAACTTAGTCTAAAATATTTACATTATGTCTAGTAGATCAAATGGCCCACGCTAATGTTGTCCTCAACTTCAACGTGTTCCTAGAGAAAACCAAGCTGAAAAACGATGGTAGAAACTATACGGACTGGGTCCGGAACTTGAGGATCATCCTCATAGCTTCCAAGAAAGCATATGTCCTTGAAGCACCGCTAGGTGAAGCACCACCCCCAGCAAACCAAGACGTTATGAATGCTTGGCAGTCCCGTGTTGATGATTACTCCCTGGTTCAGTGCGGCATGCTTTACAGCTTAGAACCAGGGCTCCAGAAGCATTTTGAGCAACACGGAGCATATCAGATGTTCCAAGAGCTGAAAATGGTTTTCCAAGCTCATGCCCGGGTCGAGAGATATGAAGTCTAAGACAAGTTCTACAGTTGTAAGATGGAGGAGAATAGTTCCGTCAGCGAGCACATACTCAAAATGTCTGGGTTGCACAACCGCTTGTCTCAGCTGGGAGTTAATCTCCCGGATGATGCAGTCATTGACAGAATCCTTCAGTTGCTCCCACCTAGCTACAAGAGCTTTGTGATGAACTTCAATATGCAGGGGATGGAAAAGACCATTCCTGAGGTATATTCAATGCTGAAATCAGTGGAGGTGGAAATCAAAAAGGAACATCAAGTGTTGATGGTGAATAAAACCATGAAGATCAAGAAAGGCAAGGGTAAAAAGAACTTCAAGAAGGACTGCAAGGGAGTTGCCACGCCCGATAAGCAAGCTGCTGGGAAGAAGCCAAAGAATGGACCCAAGCCCGAGACTGAGTGTTTTTATTGCAAGGGAAGTGGTCACTGGAAGCGGAACTGCCCCAAGTACTTAGCGGATAAGAAGGCCGGCAACACCAAAGGTATATGTGATATACATGTTATTGATGTGTACCTTACCAGTACTCGTAGTAGCTCCTGGTTATTTGATATCGGTGCGGTTGCTCATATTTGTAACTCAAAACAGGAGCTGCGGAATAAGCGGAGACTGGCGAAGGACGAGGTGACGATGCGCATCGGGAATGGTTCCAAGGTCGATGTGATCGCCGTCGGCACGCTACCTCTGCATTTACCTACAGGATTAGTTTTAAACCTCAATAATTGTTATTTAGTGCCAGCTTTGAGCATGAACATTGTATCAGGATCTCGTTTAATACGAGATGGCTACTCATTTAGATCCGAGAATAATGGTTGTTCTATTTATATGAGAGATATGTTTTATGGTCATGCCCCGCTGGTCAATGGTTTATTCTTATTTAATCTCGAACATGATGTTACACATATTCATAGTGTGAATACCAAAAGATGTAAGGTTGATAATGATAGTCCCACATACTTGTGGCACTGCCGCCTTGGTCACATTGGTGTCAAACGCATGAAGAAACTCCATGCAGATGGACTTTTGGAGTCTCTTGATTATGAATCATTTGACACGTGCGAACCATGCCTCATGGGCAAAATGACCAAGACTCCGTTCTCGGAACAATGGAGCGAGCAACCAACTTATTGGAAATCATACATACTGATGTGTGCGGTCCCAATGAGTGTTGAGGCTCGCGGTGGCTATCGTTATGTTCTCACCCTCACTGATGACTTGAGTAGATATGGGTATGTCTACTTAATGAAACACAAGTCTGAGACCTTTGAAAAGTTCAAGGAATTTTAGAGTGAGGTTGAGAATCAACGTGACAGGAAAATCAAGTTCTTGCGATCAGATCGTGGGGGAGAATATTTGAGTCACGAATTTGGCACACACTTAAGGAAATGTGGAATAGTTTCACAACTCACGCCGCCTGGAACACCTCAGCATAATGGTGTGTCCAAATGTCGTAATCGCACTCTATTAGATATGGTGCGATCTATGATGTCTCTTACCGATCTACCGTTGTCATTTTGGGGATATGCTTTAGAGACTGCTGCATTCACTTTAAGTAGGGCTCCGTCGAAATCCGTTGAGACGACACTGTATGAATTATGGTTTGGGAAGAAACCTAAGCTGTCGTTTCTAAAAGTTTGGGGATGCGATGCTTACGTGAAGAAACTTCAACCTGAAAAGCTCGAACCCAAATCGGAAAAATGCGTCTTCATAGGATACCCTAAGGAAACTATTGGGTATACCTTCTACCTCAGATCCGAAGGCAAGATCTTTGTTGCCAAGAATGGATCCTTTCTAGAGAAAGAGTTTATCTCGAAAGAAGTAAGTGGGAGGAAAGTAGAACTTGATGAAGTATTGCCTCTTGAATTGGAGAGTGGCGCAGCTCAGGAAAATGTTCCTGAGGTGCCTGCACCGACTAGAGAGGAAGTTAATGATGATGATCATGAAACTTTAGATCAAGTTGCTACTGAACTTTGTAGGTCCACAAGGACACGTTCCGCACCAGAGTGGTACGGCAACCCTGTCCTGGAAATCATGTTGTTGGACAATGGTGAACCTTCGAACTATGAAGAAGCGATGGCGGTCCCAGATTCCGACAAATGGCTGGAAGCCATGAAATCCGAGATAGGATCCATGTATGAAAAACGAAGTATGGACTTTGACTGACTTGCCCGATGATCAGCGAGCCATAGAAAATAAATGGATCTTTAAGAAGAAGACATACGTGGATGGTAATGTGACCATCTATAAGGCTCGGCTTGTCGCTAAGGGTTATCGACAAGTTCAAGGGGTTGACTACGATGAGACTTTCTCACCCGTAGCGAAGCTGAAGTCCGTCTGAATCATGTTAGCAATTGCCGCATTCTATGATTATGAGATATGGCGAATGGACATCAAAACGGCATTCCTTAATGGTTTCCTTAAGGAAGAATTGTATATGATGCAGCCGGAAGGTTTTGTCGATCCTAAGAATGCTGACAAGGTGTGCAAGCTCCAACGCTCAATCTATGGGCTGGTGCAAGCATCTCGGAGTTGGAACATTCGATTTGATGAGATGATCAAAGCGTTTGGATTTACACAGACTTATGGAGAAGCATGTGTTTACAAGAAAGTGAGTGGGAGCTCTGTAGCATTTCTCATATTATATGTGGATGACATACTATTGATGGGAAATGATATAGAATTCTTGGAAAGCATAAAGGCCTACTTGAACAAGTGTTTTTCAATGAAGGATCTTGGAGAAGCTGCTTATATATTAGGCATCAAGATCTATAGAGATAGATCGAGACGCCTCATTGGTCTTTCACAGAGTATGTACCTTGACAAGATATTGAAGAAGTTCAATATGGATCAGTCCAAGAAGGGGTTCTTGCCTGTATTGCAAGGTACAAGATTGAGCACGGCTCAATGCCCGACCACGGCAGAAGATAGAGAAAAGATGAGTGTCGTCCCCTATGCCTCGGCCATATGGTCTATTATGTATGCCATGATGTGTACCAGACCTGATGTAAACCTTGCCGTAAGTTTGGTAGGAAGGTACCAAAGTAATCCCAGCATGGAACACTGAACAGCGGTCAAGAATATCCTGAAGTACCTGAAAAGGACTAAGGATATGTTTCTCGTTTATGGAGGTGACAAAGATGTAGGATCGAAAGTATGTCTAGAGGGGGGGTGATTAGACTACTTGACCAAATAAAAATCTATCCTTTTCCCAATTTTAGTTCTTGGCAGATTTTAGCTATCTTAGCACAAGTCAAGCAATCTTCACACAATTCAAGCAAGCATGCAAAAGAGTATATGAGCAACGGAAAGTAAAGCATGCAACTTGCAAGAATGTAAAGGGAAGGGTTTGGAGGATTCAAACGCAATTGGAGACACGGATGTTTTTGTCGTGGTTCCGATAGGTGGTGCTATCATACATCCACGTTGATGGGGACTTCAACCCACGGAGGGTAACGGTTGGGCGAGTCCACGGAGGGCTCCACCCACGAAGGGTCCACGTAGAAGCAACCTTGTCTATTCCATCATGGTCATCGCCCATGAAGGACTTGCCTCACTAGCGATAGATCTTCATGAAGTAGGCGATCTCCTTGCCCTTACAAACTCCTTGGTTCAACTCCACAATCTTGTCGGAGGCTCCCAAGTGACACCTAGCCAATCTAGGAGACACCACTCTCCAAGAAGTAACAAATGGTGTGTTGATGATGAACTCCTTGCTCTTGTGCTTCAAATGATAGTCTCCCCAATACTCAACTCTCTCTCACGGGATTTGGATTTGGTGGAAAGAAGATTTGAGTGGAAAGCAACTTGGGGAAGGCTAGAGATCAAGATTCATATGGTTGGAATGGAATATCTTGACCTCAACACAAGTGTAGGTGGTTCTCTCTCAGAAAATGTGTATTGGAAGTGTAGGTATGTTCTGATGGCTCTCTCCACGAATGAAGAGTGGGTGGAGGGGTATATATAGCCTCCACACAGAATCTAACCGTTACACACAATTTTCCAAACTCGGTGGGACCGAATGGTTAAACTCGGTCGGACCGATTTAGCAAACCTAGTGACCGTTAGGATTTTCGGTGGGACTGAGATGCAACTCGGTAGGAATGATATGGTTAGGGTTAGGGCATAATGTAATCTCGGTGTGACCGACTACACAAACTCGGTGGGACCAATTTTGGTAATAAGCTAACCAGAGAGTTGGTCGGGTAAACTCGGTGGGACCGATTCGCTCATCTCGGTGAGACTGAAATGTTACAAAAGGGAAACAGAGAGTTTACATTGCAATCTCGGTGGGACTGATCGCTCACCTCGGTAAGACCTAAACGTTACGAAGGGAAACAGAGAGATTACAATCCCATCTCGGTGAGACCGAGATCCCTACCGGTGAAACCGATTTGCCTAGGGTTTGTGGCAGTGGCTATGACATTTGAAACTCGGTGGCGCCGGATAGATAGAATCGGTGGGGCCGAGTTTGACTTTTGGTTTAGGTCATATGTGGATGTGGGAAGGTAGTTGAGGGTTTTGGAGCATATCACTAAGCACTTTGAGCAAGCAAGCCATTAAGCAACACCTCATCCCTCCTTGATAGTATTGGCTTTTCCTATAGACTCAATGTGATCTTGGATCACTAAAATATAAAATGTAGAGTCTTGATCTTGAAGATTGAGCCAAACTTTTTGTCCTTAGAATTTTGAGGGATCCACTTTCCTCATCCATGCCATGCCATTCATTGAGCTTTTCCTGGAATATTAATCTTGGAATAATGTTAGCTCAATGAGCTATATGTTGTTAGGAATTACCAAAACCACCCGGGGATAGTTGCACTTTCAATCTCCCCCTTTTTGGTAATTGATGACAACATATAGATCAAAGCTTCGACAAATGATAATAAGAGTGAAAGATATTGTCGCTTTGAGAAGTATGTGAAAAGCAAGAGCTCCCCCTAAATTTGTGCATATCTTAAGATTTGCTTTGGACTGCAAATGCACAATGAGTTAGGATCATGGGTTACTCTTCCATGTCACATACATCTTGGTGGAGCGCTCAAAATGATAAGAATTAAATACATGCACTCATCACCAAGCAAAGTGAATGATCATATAAGGATAAGTAAGATAATATCATCTAACAAGCATAAGTGTAGCTTATGATCAACCACATGATCATCAATTTCTCACAGATAATAGCGTAGTATCTCAAGCAATCAAAAGACAAACAAAGTTCAACCACCAAAGCAAGAGAGAATAAAAAGCAACGCTCTCTCTCGAAACCTATGATCTATACATTTTTCTCCCCTTTGGCAACAAGTTACCAAAAAGTTCATAGAAAATGCATAGCACTAGAACGTCTCTCAGGCTTGGTCTTCAGGTGGTGGTGTCCGGAGAACTCCAAGGACGAAGGCTTCAGTTGAAGTAGATGGAGCTGATGGGGTAGGTGCTGGAGCTGGTGGCACTGAAGCTGTAGCTGGTGCAGATGAAGTGGCTCTAGTGTCCGATACAGGCACTGCACCAGATCTCTGAGCTCGAGGCACTCTGGCAAATGCATCAGTGGTTGTCTTGCCCTTCCTCTCCTGCATGTCATCTTGTAGCTGCTCCACAACAGACTGAATCTCAGTTACTTTGACATCTAAATCATAGAATTTTTGTTCCACGATTCTTTCCAGGCTCTCCTGGTTTTGAGTTAGGGTGGCCAACCCCTTCTCAATCCTCAGAGATGATGCTATCAAGTAACCAAGCTGGTCCTGCTTGCTTTTCAAAAAGTACTCAGATGCCTCCTCTTGAGTTGGCATCTTGGCAGCCTTCTTCATCTTTGCCTTCTCCTTCTTTGCTTGTGCTTGCACTGAGGAGGGTTCATCTTCATTCATCACAACTTGGTTGTCCTCGAAGTCAGGATAGATAGGCAAGTGTTCCTTATCCAACAAGTATGTGCCTATGCCCATCTTTGAGTTTATCAATTCCTGGGTCTGTGGGGCATATCCACAACTTCTTTTCTGGTCAGCTGCAGTCCTCTTGATAGTCTCAACTATAAGGCTCATGACCTTGAACTTCTGTGGCACATCAAATATATGTAGCAAGTTAATAGCATGGCCTCTGATCATTCTGTGATCACCAGACTTGGGCAAGAGAGTGTGCCTAAGGATCCAATTGATTGTAGGCAGCCCTGACAGCAAGTGTTTTACTGACCCAAACTGGTGAGTCTCAAGATCATCTTCAGGAATCTCCTTGTACATATTTGCCATAGAGTTGTGATCCATCTTCTTCTTGGCATAGACATCCAAGTCATCTTCTTTTTCCTTAGGAGCATTGATCAGATTTGCCCATTCCTCAATAGTTGAGTGGTACCTTGTACCTTCAGACATCCATACTATCCTGCCATCTGGATAGAAGTGTGCTATGGAGTAGAATTGCATTATGAGCTCCTCATTCCACTTTGTGAGCTTCTGCCCAACAAAGCCTGCAACTCCACAAGCATTGAAGCTGTCAAACACACCAGGATAGTGTTCCTCATTTTCCTTGATATACTTCCAGTCGACCCACCTCATTTCACACACTATAGGCTTCTTGTCCAACAACATTGTCTCATAGAAATCTTGTTGTTCCTTTGTGTGGAACCTGTAATCAACAGCAGTCCTTCTCCTGGTAGAATATGGATCTATCTCTCTCCATTTCCTCAGTCCTGAGTCTCTCCTGATCTTCATGTTCTCAGCCACAGGATGAGCATCATTGTGGCCTGGAATTTTTGGCTTCAATTTTCTCAGAACATTCTCTTCATCTTCTTCTTCAGCAACAGTCTCAGGCACTGGGGCCTTGTTCTTCTCAGCAGCTGGTATGTTTCTGGTATTTCTCTTTGGTGCAGTCTTGGGCTTGGAGGCAACTTTGGGTGCTTCTTTGGGCTTTGATGATGCAGCCCCTGTCCTGATAGCATCACCCATAAGCTTCTGTGCCTTGGGTGCTGGTGCAGCAACCTCTTCTTTCTCTTCGTCTTCCATCATGGAAGCCTTTCCAATCACTCTGGCCATGGTCTTCTTGACCCTTTCCTTCCTTTTCTTTCCTTCTTCAGCAGGCTCTTTGGGTTGAGATTCCAAAGATGCTTGAGAGGATGCTCTGGCCTTAGACATTGGTTGTCTTCCTGCTGGCCTTTTGATCTTCATTCCTGGCTTAATTGCAGCTGAGCTATACTCCTTCTTAACCACTTTCTTCTTTGATGTGGCCTCATCCTCAGTGGCCACATAGACTTCATCCTCAGACTCTGAAGTTTTCTTCTTGCTTCCTCTAGTGGCAGCCTTTGGCAAATCGCTTGGGGTGCTCCTGCTACCATCATCTGAACTGCTAGAGGGACTAGTGCCCTCACTCAGGTGAACCTGCTCCTCTGACCTATTCTGGCTATCACTCTGGTTAGACATGTTACAAACACTGACAGCAGACCCTATGAATAGATATAGATGAGATAGAGTGGATGAGCATCACAAAATGCAGAGGTTTTTGCAAAAGAATGAGTCAAAAACTTAGTTTTAGTTTTCCACAGAAAGCATTTCGGATCAACCGATTTGCAAACTCGGTGATACTGAAGCAGTTGTTGGAACCTAAACTAGTGAACTCGGTCAGATCAAGTCACAGTTCGGTGGCACCGAGACTGCTAGGGTTTCACAAAGTCCTGAACTCGGTCACACCGATTTGTAATTCTCAATCAGACCGAGAACCACATGTGCAATGGCCTTGGCCGAATCGGTGGAACCGAGTTCTGCAACCCGGTGGGTCTGAGATGGTTTCGGCGGAAACCTAACCCTAAATTTTCGATTCAACTCTAATATACGAAGTGTTTTGACTAGATAGAAGCATTTCAATCGTGGTAAGAATCATAATGAACACAATGTGCTAGGAATCGGACGGGGATAGCACTGTGATCGAGTCCATACCCTAGTTCGGCGATGAACTCGCTATGGCGGGAACGGCAGGGAAGAATTCCGTTGACGGCGGCAGAGACCAGCGACAGGAGGCGGCTGGCGACGAGGAGGACGATTCGGAGACCCAGGAGGCAGAGCGAGCTATGCGCGGGCGAAGGGGTTTCGGAGAAATTTCCAAAATTTTGCCCGTGAGTATATATATAGCCCGACCCTGTCGGTGTGACCGAGTGGAACAACTCGGTGGCACCGAGATGCATAACTGTTGACAGTTACAGCAACTCGGTGTGACCGAAAAGTTCAAATTGGTTGCACCGAGATTGAAAACCTAGATCGACTTAGTGATCTCGGTACGACCGAAATGGAGGAATCGGTCAGACCGAAACACACAAAGAAGTTTTGGAAGTTTAAGTCTATGACGAATCGGGGACTCCGAGTGCTCCTCACACAGAGTGGTTCGAATCTGACTTGACCAAATTTTGTGATGTAGCATGAATAGAGTTTGAGACGAGAAAAGCATAGATAGCTAGAGAGGGTTCTTAGGCATTCTTGTCCATCCACTTGGCAAAAGAAAACCAATCAATCAAAACAACAAGTGGATGTCCTCGAATGAGTAAAATATGCAATCAACATGCTCACACAATAAAATGGCAATTGAAATATGTGGCAAAGCATGCACAACCAATTCTAGCATCTATCAAACAATTTGCGATGACTAGGTCATCTATATATGAGTATATTGACTTAGGAGTCAAATGAGAACATTTGATCATAGGTCATACTCATCGTTTAAGCACTAGTGGGGTTACCACTTTTTCATAAAGCATTGTTGTGTTCACACCATTAGAGTTGCTTTAGCTCAATTCTTAGAGTAAAGCTCCCCCTAGATGTGAGATCCCCCCTAAGAGGGATGAACTAACCTTGGGTTTTGTCGATGATGACTTCATGTAGATGTTGAAGATGTGGATGCTCAATGTTGATGTAGAACATTTGGAGCTATCCATTTGAGTGAGTTGCACTTTCAATACCTACACGGGTTAGTCCCACAAGGAACAAACAAGGATATCCATAGACATAGAGTGATGCACACACAAGATGATGTCTATGAAAGCTTTTAGGTTACCTTGTCCCTTGTCTTACCAACAAGAGGGTTTGTGACTCCTTGAACTAGTGCAAGATGTGGAAGTTGATTGCACTTGTTCTTGCCAAGATGATAAGAGTGAAGTATGTTGGCGGAGTCACCCTCAAGAACTCTCTAGTTCTTCTTCTTCGGGATCCACACCATCTTGATGGGAATCCTCGGTGTTGTAGTTGTACTTGATGAAGTGGAACTTGAAGTAGTCTTGGGAACCCACTTGACCAAGGCCTTAGGAGCTTCTTCAAATGCATCAATTTCCTCTTGAAGCTTGTCCTTGCCTTTTTGCTTGTGGTCTTGTGGTGGAAGATCATCTTGAGCTTGTGTCCCTTTGAGAGAAGTAGGATCATACTTCTCTTGTTGAGGAACAAACTTCGTCTTGGGGTATTGATCTTCTTCCCACTCAACTCCATTGGCATTGAACTTTCGTTCAAAACCAACACCTTGATTCTTCCGGTGCCTTCCTTGCTTGCGTACAATTTCCTCGAATTGCTTACTTCCGGCAAGGCTCTTGTAAACACCTTTCTCTATAATTCCCTTCAATAAGCTATTTTCTTTCTCAAGTGTAACTTGGCTAAGAGAATCATTAGTGGAATCAAGAGAACAACTATAAGCAACAATATTGGATTTAGCATGATTATTGTTACTACTAGAGGAAGAATCTTTCTTGTTCTTGTTACTAGACTTGACTTGAGGCATGTAAGTGGATAAGAGTAGACGCTTGGCAATGTAAGAAGAACTTTTCTTGCGAAGATCATCATTGATTGCTTTTAAGAACTCATGCTCTTGCTCAAGGTTGAGCTTTTCAAAGCACAATTTCTCATGAGTCCTTAAAAGTTCTCGATGATCTCCTAAGATAGTTTCATGAGCTAACTTAAGAGTGTTTAGTTCTTTAGTTAGAGACTCAATCTTCTCCTTATCATTGTCATTCGTTTTATCTTGATTAGCATGATTAATTGACATTTCATCATAGTATTCATCACTAGAGTTGTCAACAACTAAATCATCATCACCTAACAAGTCATCTTCATCACTATTGAAATCAACATACTCGGGGTGTGATACCTTTGGGCCTTTAGCCATGAAGCATGTTCCAACTCCTTCATTTGGTGAGTGAAATATGTTGTAGGAGTTGGTTGTCACAAGTGCTAGACCGGCAACACCTTCATCTTGCGTATATTCGGAGTCGGAGTGATAGCTTCTCTCGGAGTGGTTGTCGGAGTCGGAGCCGGATACCCATTCACCAACATGATCTTGATGTCTTCGTTTTGTGTAGCTCCTTGATGACTTGTCCTTTCTTTCCGAATCCTTGCTTCTCCGTGAGGGTCTTCGTTCATAACGATCATCTCTACTCCTTCTTTCTCTAGATGGTGATTCTTCTCTTCTACTTCTTCTCTTGGGAGAATCTTCTCTTCTCTTGTAGGGGGCCGTACACTCATTGGAATAGTGTCCGGGCCTTCCAGAATTGTAGCAGTTTCTCTCTCGACTAGAAGATCTTTTGTCATTGTAGGACCTTGACTTGGAGCTTCTCTCTTTGCTCCTACTCTTGTAGAACTTGTTGAAGTTCTTCACCATTAAGCTCAATTCTTCATTGAAGGTTTGTTTCTCACTCGATGATGTGGGGGCTTCACATGAGGCTTTGTAAGCACCGCTTGATTTGTTGTGAAGTTCCTCTTTATCCTTGAGTGACATCTCATGAGCAACAATTCTTCCGATGACTTCCGTTGGCTTGAGATCTTTGTAATTGGGCATCATTTGGATCAATGTGCACACGGTATCATATTTTCCATCCAAGGCTCTTAGGATCTTCTTGATGATGAATCTATCGGCCATCTCTTCACTCCCTAAGCCGACAATCTCATTTGTGATAAGAGCAAGCCTAGAGTACATTTCAGCGACACCTTCACCATCCTTCATTTTGAACTTGTCAAGTTGACTTTGAAGCACATCCAACTTGGATTCCTTGACGGAGTCGGTATGTTGGGTAACGTAGCAGAAATTCAAAATTTTCTTACGTGTCACCAAGATCTACCTATGGAGAAACCAGCAACGAGGGGAAGGAGAGTGCATCTACATACCCTTGTAGATCGCTAAGCGGAAGCATTCAAGAGAACGGGGTTGAAGGAGTCGTACTCGTCGTGATCCAAATCAGGAGATCCTAGTGCCGAACGGACGGCACCTCCGCGTTCAACACACGTACAGCCCGGTGACGTCTCCCATGCCTTGATCCAGCAAGGAGAGAGGGAGAGGTTGAGGAAGACTCCATCCAGCAGCAGCACAACGGCGTGGTGGTGGTGGAGGAGATGGTGATCCAGCAGGGCTTCGCCAAGCACCGCGAGATATGAGGAGAAAGAGAGGTAGGGCTGCGCCAGGGAGAGGTCAGAAACTCATGTGTTGGCAGCCCCAAAGACCTCAACTATATATAGGGGAGAGGGAGGGGGCTGCGCCACCTAGGGTTCCACCCTAGGGGCGGCGGCCAGCCCAGATCCCATCTGGTGGGGCGGCCAAGGGGAGGGGGAGAGGGAGGCGCACCAGGCATGGGCCCTAAGGCCCATCTGCCCTTAGGGTTTGCCCCCCTCCTCCCCTTAGGCGCCTTGGGCCCTTGTGGGGGGCGCACCAGCCCACCTGGGGCTGGTCCCCTCCCACACTTGGCCCATGCAGCCCTCCGGGGCTTGTGGCCCCACTTGGTGGACCCCCGGGACCCTCCCGGTGGTCCCGGTACGTTACCGATAAAACCCGAAACCTTTCCGATGACCAAAACAGGACTTCCCATATATAAATCTTTACCTCCGGACCATTCCGGAACTCCTCGTGACATCCGGGATCTCATCCGGGACTCCGAACAACATTCGGTAACCACGTATATCTATTCCTTATAACCCTAGCGTCATCGAACCTTAAGTGTGTAGACCCTACGGGTTCGGGAACCATGCAGACATGACCGAGACGTTCTCCGGTCAATAACCAACAGCGGGATCTGGATACCCATGTTGGCTCCCACATGTTCCACGATGATCTCATCGGATGAACCACGATGTCAAGGACTTAATCAATCCCGTATACAATTCACTTTGTCTATCGGTACGATACTTGCCCGAGATTCGATCGTCGGTATCCCGATACCTTGTTCAATCTCGTTACCGGCAAGTCTCTTTACTCGTTCCGTAACACATCATCCCGTGATCAACTCCTTGATCACATTGTGCACATTATGATGATGTCCTACCGGAGTGGGCCCAGAGATACCTCTCCGTCACACGGAGTGACAAATCCCAGTCTCGATTCGTGCCAACCCAACAGACACTTTCGGAGATACCCGTAGTGTACCTTTATAGCCACCCAGTTACGTTGTGATGTTTGGCACACCCAAAGCACTCCTACGGTATCCGGGAGTTGCACAATCTCATGGTCTAAGGAAATGATACTTGACATTAGAAAAGCTTTAGCATACGAACTACACGATCTAGTGCTATGCTTAGGATTGGGTCTTGTCCATCACATCATTCTCCTAATGATGTGATCCCGTTATCAACGACATCCAATGTCCATGGTCAGGAAACCGTAACCATCTATTGATCAACGAGCTAGTCAACTAGAGGCTTACTAGGGACATGGTGTTGTCTATGTATCCACACATGTATCTGAGTTTCCTATCAATACAATTCTAGCATGGATAATAAACGATTATCATGAACAAGGAAATGTAATAATGATCAATTTATTATTGCCTCTAGGGCATATTTCCAACAGTCTCCCACTTGCACTAGAGTCAATAATCTAGTTCACATCGATATGTGATTAACACTCAAGGTCACATCCCCATGTGACTAACACCCAAAGAGTTTACTAGAGTCAATAATCTAGTTCACATTACCATGTGATTAACACTCGATGAGTTCTGGGTTTGATCATGTTATGCTTGTGAGAGAGGTTATAGTCAACGGGTCTGAACCTTTCAGATCCGTGTGTGCTTTACAAATCTCTATGTCAGTTCCTAGATGCAGCTACCACGTTCTATTTGGAGCTATTCCAAATAACTGTTCTACTATACGAATCCAGTTTACTACTCAGAATAATCTGGATTAGTGTCAAACTTTGCATCGGCGTAACCCTTTACGACGAACTCTTTTACCACCTCCATAATTGAGAAAATTCCTTAGTCCACTAGTTACTAAGGATAACTTTGACTGCTGTCCTGTGATCCATTCTTGGATCACTCTTGTACCCCTTGACTGACTCATGGCAAGGCACACTTCAGGTGCGGTACACAGCATAGCATACTGTAGAGCCTACTCTTAAGCATAGGGGCGACCTTCGTCCTTTCTCTCTATTCTGCCATGGTCGAGCTTTAAGTCTTAACTTCATACCTTACAACTCAGGCAAGAACTCCTTCTTTGACTGATCCATCTTGAACACCTTCAAGATTATGTCAATGTATGTGCTCATTTGAAAGTACTATTAAGCGTTTTGATCTATCCTCATAGATCCTAATGCTCAATACTCAAGCAGCCTAATCCAGGTTTTCCATTGAAAAACATTTTTCAAATAACTCTGCATGCTTTCCAGAAATTCTACATCATTTCCGATCAACAATATGTTAACAACATATACTCATCGGAAATTCTATAGTGCTCCCACTCACTTCTTTGGAAATACAAGTTTCTCACAAACTTTGTATAAACCCAAAATCTTTGATCATCTCATCAAAGCATACATTCCAACTCCGAGATGCTTACTCTAGTCCTTAGAAGGATGGCTGGAGCTTTGCATACTTATTAGCATCTTTCAGGATTGACAAAACCTTCCGGTTGTATCACATACAACCTTTCCTCAAGAAAAATCGTCGAGGAAACAATGTTTTGACATCCTATCTACAAGATTTCATAAATAATGCAGTAATCGCTAATATAATTCCAACAGACTCTTAGCATCGCTACGAGTGAGAAAGTCTCACCGTAGTCAACTCCTTGAACTTGTCGGAAAACATCTTAACGACAAGTTGAGCTTTCTTAATGGTGACATTTACCATCATTGTCCGTCTTCCTTTTAAAATCCATCTGTACTTAACAGCCTTACGACCATCGAGCCGTTCTGCCAAAGTCTACACTTTGTTTTCATACATGGATCCTCTCTCGGATTTTATGGCCTCGAGCCATTTATCGGAATCCGGGCCCACCATCGCTTCTTCATAGCTCGTAGGTTCATTGTTGTCTAGCAACATGACTTCCAAGACAGGATTACGTACCACTCTGAAGTAGTACGCATCCTTGTCATCCCACGAGGTTTGGTAGTGACTTGATCTGAAGTTTCATGATCACTATCATAAGCTTCCACTTCAATTGGTGTAGGTGCCACAGGAACAACTTCCTGTGCCCTGCCACACACTAGTTGAAGAGACGGTTTAATAACCTCATCAAGTCTCCACCATCCTCCCACTCAATTCTTTCGAGAGAAACTTTTCCTCGAGAAAGGACCCGATTCTAGAAACAATCCCTTATTGCTTTCGGATCTGAGACAGGAGGTATACCCAACTGTTTTGGGTGTCCTATGAAGATGCATTTATCCGCTTTGGGTTCGAGCTTATCAGCCTAAAACTTTTTCACATAAGCATCGCAGCCCCAAACTTTTAAGAAATGACAGCTTAGGTTTCTCTAAACCATAGTTCATACGGTGTCATCTCATCGGAATTACGTGGTGCCCTATTTAAAGTGAATGTGGTTGTCTCTAATGCCTAACCCATAAACTATTGTGGTAATTCGATAAGAGACAAAATGGTATGCATCATATCCAATAGGGTGCAGTTATGATGTTCGGACACACCATCACACTATGGTGTTCCAGGCTGTATTAGTTGTGAAACAATTTCCACAATGTCTTAATTCTGTGCCAAACTCGTAATTCAGATATTCATCTCTATGATCATATCATAGATATTTTATCCTCTTGTCACGACGATCTTTCAACTTCACCCTGAAATTACTTGAACCTTTCAATAATTCAGACTCGTGATTCATAAGTAAATATACTCAACATCTACTCAAATCATCTGTGAAGTAAGAACATAACGATATCCACTACATGCCTCAGCACTCATTGGACTGCACACATCAAAATGTATTACTTCCAACAAGTTGCTTTCTAGTTCCATTTTACTGAAAACGAGGCTTTCAGTCATCTTGCCCATGTGGTATGATTTGCATGTCTCAAGTGATTCAAAATCAAGTGAGTCCAAACGGTCCATTTGCATGGAGTTTCTTCATGCATATACACCAATAGACATGGTTCGCATGCCTCAAACTTTTCAAAAACGAGTGAGCCCAAAGATCCATCAACATGGAGCTTCTTCATGCGTTTTATACCGATATGACTTACGTGGCAGTGCCACAAGTAGGTGGTACTATCATTACTATCCTATATCTTTTGGCATGAAGATGTGTATCACTACGATCGAGATTCAATAAACAATTCATTTTATGTGCAAGACCATTGAAGGTATTATTCAAACAAACAGAGTAACCATTATTCTCCTTAAATGAATAATCGTATTGCGATAGACATAATCCAAACATGTCTATGCTCAACGCAAACACCAAATAACAATTAGTTAGGTTTTAATACCAATCTTGATGGTAGAGGGAGCGTGCGATGCTTGATCATATCAACATTGGAAACACTTCCAACACATATCGTCAGCTCACCTTTAGCTAGTTTCCGTTTATTCCGTAGCTTTTATTTCGAGTTACTAACACTTAGCAACCGAACCAGTATCTAATACCCTGGTGCTACTAGGAGTACTAGTAAAGTACACATCAACACAATGTATATCCAATATACTTCTATCGACCTTGCCAGCCTTCTCATCTACCAAGTATCTAGGGTAATTCTGCTCCAGTGGCTGTTCCCCTTATTACAGAAGCACTTAGTCTCGGGTTTGGGCTCAACCTTGGGTTTCTTCACTAGAGCAGCAGCTGAATTGCCGTTTCATGAAGTATCCCTTCGTGCCCTTGCCCTTCTTGAAACTAGTGGTTTCACCAACCATCAACAATTGATGCTCCTTCTTGATTTCTACTTTTGTGGTGTCAAACATCGAGAATATCTCAAGGATCATCATATATGTCCCTGATATATTATAGTTCATCACAAAGCTCAAGCAGCTTGGTGGTAATGACTTCGGAGAACCATCACTATTTCATCTGGAAGATCAACTCCCACTCGATTCAAGCGATTGTTGTACTCAGACAATCTGAGCACAAGTTCAACAATTGAGCTTTTCTCCCTTAGTTTGCAGGCTAAGAAAATCGTCGGAGGTCTTATACCTCTTGACGTGGGCATGAGCCTGAAATCCCAATTTCAGCCCTCAAAACATCTCATATGTTTCGCGACATTTCAAAACCGTCTTCGGTGCCTCAACTCTAAACCGTTTAACTGAACTATCATGTAGTTATCAAAACGTGTATGTCAAATGTTCGCAACATCCACAGACAACGTTCGAGGTTCAGCACACTGAGCGGTGCATTAAGGACATAAGCCTTCTAAGAAGCAATGAGGACAATCCTCAGTTTACGGACCTAGTCCGCATAATTGCTACTATCAACTTTCAACTAATTTTTCTCTAGGAACATATCTAAACAGTAGAACTAAAGCGCGAGCTACGACATAATTTGCAAAATCCTTTTTGACTATGTTCAGGATAAACAAGTTCATCTTATGAACTCCCACTCAGATAGACATCCCTCTAGTCATCTAAGTGATTACATGATCCGAGTCAACTAGGCCGTGTCTGATCATCACGTGAGACGGACTAGTCAACATCGGTGAACATCTTCATGCTGATCGTATCTATCATACGACTCATGCTCGACCTTTCGGTCTTCTGTGTTCCGAGGCCATGTCTGTACACATGCTAGGCTCGTCAAGTCAACCTAAGTGTTTCGCGTGTGTAAATCTGTCTTACACCCGTTGTATGTGAACGTTAGAATCTATCACACCCGATCATCACGTGGTGCTTCGAAACAACGAACTGTCGCAACGGTGCACAGTTAGGGGGAACACTTTCTTGAAATTTGAATGAGGGATCATCTTATTTACTACCGTCGTTCTAAGTAAATAAGATGTATAAACATGATAAACATCACATGCAATCAAATAGTGACATGATATGGCCAATATCATATAGCTCCTTTGATCTCCATCTTGGGGCTCCATGATCATCTTGTCACCGGCATGACACCATGATCTCCATCATCATGATCTCCATCATCGTGTCTTCATGAAGTTGTCTCGCCAACTATTACTTCTACTTCTACAGCTAACAGTTAGCAATAAAGTAAAGTAATTACATGACGTTTATGTTGACACACAGGTCATAAATAAATTAAGACAACTCCTATGGCTCCTGCCGATTGTCATACTCATCGACATGCAAGTCGTGATTCCTATTACAAGAACATGATCAATCTCATACATCACATATATCATTCATCACATCCTTTTGGCCATATCACATCACATAGCATACCCTGCAAAACCAAGTTAGACGTCCTCTAATTGTTGTTTGCATGTTTTACGTGGCTGCTATGGGTTTCTAGCAAGAACGTTTCTTACCTACACAAAGACCACAATGTGATATGCCAATTGCTATTTACCCTTCATAAGGACCCTTTTCATCGAATCCGATCCGACTAAAGTGGGAGAGACAGACACCCGCTAGCCACCTTATGCAACTAGTGCATGTCAGTCGGTGGAACCAGTCTCACGTAAGAGTACGTGTAAGGTCGGTCCGGGCCGCTTCATCCCACAATGCCACCGAATCAAGATTGGACTAGTACGGTAAGCATATTGAACAAAATCAACGCCCACAACTACTTTGTGTTCTACTCGTGCATAGAAACTACGCATAGACCTAGCTCTGATACCACTGTTGGGGAACGTAGCAATAATTCAAAATTTTCCTACGTGTCACCAAGATCTATCTATGGAGAAACCAACAACGAGGGGAAGGAGAGTGCATCTACATACCCTTGTAGATCGCTAAGCGGAAGAGTTCAAGAGAACGGGGTTGATGGAGTCGTACTCGTCGTGATCCAAATCACCGATGATCCTAGTGCCGAACGGACGGCACCTCCGCGTTCAACACACGTACAGCCCGGTGACGTCTCCCATGCCTTGATCCAG